>NC_089517.1:0-185000 GCF_963924715.1 Thunnus thynnus
CAAACAAAAAAAACCTCCACATGGACTCTGACTTGACGTGGCGTGGGGGCTTGCGTGCCTCGGATGCACTGAGGCCAGACCAAAGAGTCCACAACTTACCTTTAAATACACTTACCTACCTCTTATGCGTTAATACCAACCAAACAGTCCACGACTTACCCTCAAAATACTTACCTACCTCTTATACCTTAACGCCTACCTCATCTCTCATGGGTGTCAAGATTTTTCGAAAAAGTCACTCCATGGGTGGTACGAATAGACTCCAAATGGCCTGAAACGTGCTCCTAAATACTTTCTGCGTGCTCGATTTCGGCCCCCAACACTTGCTGAAATTTTCATCCCATTCATTTCCAATGGGGAGGACATTTTGCTCTATAACTCGGGAACCAAAAGTCGTAGAGACTCGGGAGTGGGTGGCGTCAGACCTAATTCGGGGGCTCTGAACGCGCCAGTCTTGGACCCATGTCTCTACGACCTTCCGTTGCCGAGATACAGCCATTTCAAAAACAGGAAGTGACGTATCTCAGGACCGGAAGCTCGCACATGCTCGTGGGTGGCACTGTTGGAAAGGCCGTGCCTGAATTAGTGGGGATGGAGCTTGGTTCCAAGTCTCTATGACCTCCCTATCAAAAGTTATTCATGTTTGTCCCGTTTTGTCCAGCGAGACAAACCTCGTTTTATCCCCATACCTACCGTAACCCTAGCTCTAACCCTAGCCCTAACCCTACCCCTACCCTAACTCGGGAACCAAAAGTCGTAGAGACTCGGGAGTGGGTGGCATCAGACATAATTTGGGGGCTCTGAACGCGCCAGTCTGGGACCCATGTCTCTACGACCTTCCGTTGCCGAGATACGGCCATTTCAAAAACAGGAAGTGACGTATCTCAGGACCGGAAGCTCGCACATGCTCGTGGGTGGCACTGTTGGAAAGGCCGTGCCTGAATTAGTGGGGATGGAGCTTGGTTCCAAGTCTCTATGACCTCCCTATCAAAAGTTATTCACGTTTGTCCCGTTTTGACCAGCGAGACAAACCTCGTTTAACCCCCATACCTACCGTAACCCTAGCTCTAACCCTAGCCCTAACCCTACCCCTACCCTAACTCGGGAACCAAAAGTCGTAGAGACTCGGGAGTGGGTGGCATCAGACATAATTTGGGGGCTCTGAACGCGCCAGTCTTGGACCCATGTCTCTACGACCTTCCGTTGCCGAGATACGGCCATTTCAAAATCCGGAAGTGACGTATCTCAGGACCCGAAGCTCGCACATGCTCGTGGGTGGTACTGTTGGAAAGGCCGTGCCTGAATTAGTGGGGATGGAGCTTGGTTCCAAGTCTCTATGATCTCCCTATCAAAAGTTATTCACGTTTGTCCCGTTTTGTCCAGTGAGACAAACCTCGTTTTACCCCCATACCTAACCCTAACCCTAACCCCTAACTCTAACCCTAACCCTAACCCAGGGGGCTTTTCCCTTTCCAGGAACCTTTGACAGAGCCAGGGATCTTGTCACCCGGGCTGGCCTGGACCCTCTTAATTGCCTTCGGCTGGGGCTGGAAGAGATCAAGTTACGTTGGGTCCCCCACCTGAAAATGTGGCAAGGGAAGCGGGTACGATTCAGCTGGGACAAGAGGTCTTATGTAGAGCTTTTCGTGACGGAAACTGGCCCCCCGATGGTCTCTCGCCTGGCAGCCATCCGCTCCCACATCCTCCACCAGGTGGAACGGAGAGGACTCTGTTTTCCCAGTAAGCTGGACCGCTACAGGGAGCAGGGCATGCCGTGGCTGGAAAAGTGTCTTGTGGGGCTGCCCAATAAGATGGTCCATGGGGAGAAATTAGAGACGCTCACGTTCCTTTCATGCATTGGCATCATCGAAAATGGAGACTACGTGGACTACGTGGCACCACGCGAGCTCACACTGGACCTGCCTTTGAGGCAATCAAAGATGCAGGAATTACATCTGCAGTCCCACCACAGTCTCCCGAAAGTTGGGCCCTTGGTGGTGTGGCGCCTGCACGAGGACATTCCGTGCAGGGTACCAAAACTAGAAACACATCTGACTTCCAAAGAGCCCCAAAACAAAAAAAAACCCGCCAGGAAGAGCCAGAGGACATCCAGGCTGTGGATGAGGAGGACAGACCAGCTGACATACAGAAGCAGACACTGGGGTATATCCCCATAAACTGCCATCCACGCTGGTCAGCCGCTGAGCTCTCCTTTGTTGACCTGACCAGAATTGTCTCACACAGAAAGGCAGATATTGCATATTTAAAACAATGTGAGCAAAACCTGGTCCCTGCCAGACATTTTAAGGCGTTTATCAAAAAGAGGCAGAGGATGCAGAGAGACAACTAAGTCCAAAGAAGATTTTTCATGTTATGTTGTTAGTTTTCTTAAGTTCATTGTTATGATTACAGCATCTGCGCATTGGTGTGTTCATACTTCATTAGTATTACTATAAGAAAAACAAAAGAAAGAAGTAGTAAGTTTAAACAAAATTTTAAAAAAAAACAACAAAAAAACAAAAAAAAACAACAAACAAAAAAACAAACAAAAAAAACCTCCACATGGACTCTGACTTGACGTGGCGTGGGGGCTTGCGTGCCTCGGATGCACTGAGGCCAGACCAAAGAGTCCACAACTTACCTTTAAATACACTTACCTACCTCTTATGCGTTAATACCAACCAAACAGTCCACGACTTACCCTCAAAATACTTACCTACCTCTTATACCTTAACGCCTACCTCATCTCTCATGGGTGTCAAGATTTTTCGAAAAAGTCACTCCATGGGTGGTACGAATAGACTCCAAATGGCCTGAAACGTGCTCCTAAATACTTTCTGCGTGCTCGATTTCGGCCCCCAACACTTGCTGAAATTTTCATCCCATTCATTTCCAATGGGGAGGACATTTTGCTCTATAACTCGGGAACCAAAAGTCGTAGAGACTCGGGAGTGGGTGGCGTCAGACCTAATTCGGGGGCTCTGAACGCGCCAGTCTTGGACCCATGTCTCTACGACCTTCCGTTGCCGAGATACAGCCATTTCAAAAACAGGAAGTGACGTATCTCAGGACCGGAAGCTCGCACATGCTCGTGGGTGGCACTGTTGGAAAGGCCGTGCCTGAATTAGTGGGGATGGAGCTTGGTTCCAAGTCTCTATGACCTCCCTATCAAAAGTTATTCATGTTTGTCCCGTTTTGTCCAGCGAGACAAACCTCGTTTTATCCCCATACCTACCGTAACCCTAGCTCTAACCCTAGCCCTAACCCTACCCCTACCCTAACTCGGGAACCAAAAGTCGTAGAGACTCGGGAGTGGGTGGCATCAGACATAATTTGGGGGCTCTGAACGCGCCAGTCTGGGACCCATGTCTCTACGACCTTCCGTTGCCGAGATACGGCCATTTCAAAAACAGGAAGTGACGTATCTCAGGACCGGAAGCTCGCACATGCTCGTGGGTGGCACTGTTGGAAAGGCCGTGCCTGAATTAGTGGGGATGGAGCTTGGTTCCAAGTCTCTATGACCTCCCTATCAAAAGTTATTCACGTTTGTCCCGTTTTGACCAGCGAGACAAACCTCGTTTAACCCCCATACCTACCGTAACCCTAGCTCTAACCCTAGCCCTAACCCTACCCCTACCCTAACTCGGGAACCAAAAGTCGTAGAGACTCGGGAGTGGGTGGCATCAGACATAATTTGGGGGCTCTGAACGCGCCAGTCTTGGACCCATGTCTCTATGACCTTCCGTTGCCGAGATACGGCCATTTCAAAATCCGGAAGTGACGTATCTCAGGACCCGAAGCTCGCACATGCTCGTGGGTGGTACTGTTGGAAAGGCCGTGCCTGAATTAGTGGGGATGGAGCTTGGTTCCAAGTCTCTATGATCTCCCTATCAAAAGTTATTCACGTTTGTCCCGTTTTGTCCAGTGAGACAAACCTCGTTTTACCCCCATACCTAACCCTAACCCTAACCCCTAACTCTAACCCTAACCCTAACCCAGGGGGCTTTTCCCTTTCCAGGAACCTTTGACAGAGCCAGGGATCTTGTCACCCGGGCTGGCCTGGACCCTCTTAATTGCCTTCGGCTGGGGCTGGAAGAGATCAAGTTACGTTGGGTCCCCCACCTGAAAATGTGGCAAGGGAAGCGGGTACGATTCAGCTGGGACAAGAGGTCTTATGTAGAGCTTTTCGTGACGGAAACTGGCCCCCCGATGGTCTCTCGCCTGGCAGCCATCCGCTCCCACATCCTCCACCAGGTGGAACGGAGAGGACTCTGTTTTCCCAGTAAGCTGGACCGCTACAGGGAGCAGGGCATGCCGTGGCTGGAAAAGTGTCTTGTGGGGCTGCCCAATAAGATGGTCCATGGGGAGAAATTAGAGACGCTCACGTTCCTTTCATGCATTGGCATCATCGAAAATGGAGACTACGTGGACTACGTGGCACCACGCGAGCTCACACTGGACCTGCCTTTGAGGCAATCAAAGATGCAGGAATTACATCTGCAGTCCCACCACAGTCTCCCGAAAGTTGGGCCCTTGGTGGTGTGGCGCCTGCACGAGGACATTCCGTGCAGGGTACCAAAACTAGAAACACATCTGACTTCCAAAGAGCCCCAAAACAAAAAAAAACCCGCCAGGAAGAGCCAGAGGACATCCAGGCTGTGGATGAGGAGGACAGACCAGCTGACATACAGAAGCAGACACTGGGGTATATCCCCATAAACTGCCATCCACGCTGGTCAGCCGCTGAGCTCTCCTTTGTTGACCTGACCAGAATTGTCTCACACAGAAAGGCAGATATTGCATATTTAAAACAATGTGAGCAAAACCTGGTCCCTGCCAGACATTTTAAGGCGTTTATCAAAAAGAGGCAGAGGATGCAGAGAGACAACTAAGTCCAAAGAAGATTTTTCATGTTATGTTGTTAGTTTTCTTAAGTTCATTGTTATGATTACAGCATCTGCGCATTGGTGTGTTCATACTTCATTAGTATTACTATAAGAAAAACAAAAGAAAGAAGTAGTAAGTTTAAACAAAATTTAAAAAAAAAACAACAAAAAAACAAAAAAAAACAACAAACAAAAAAACAAACAAAAAAAACCTCCACATGGACTCTGACTTGACGTGGCGTGGGGGCTTGCGTGCCTCGGATGCACTGAGGCCAGACCAAAGAGTCCACAACTTACCTTTAAATACACTTACCTACCTCTTATGCGTTAATACCAACCAAACAGTCCACGACTTACCCTCAAAATACTTACCTACCTCTTATACCTTAACGCCTACCTCATCTCTCATGGGTGTCAAGATTTTTCGAAAAAGTCACTCCATGGGTGGTACGAATAGACTCCAAATGGCCTGAAACGTGCTCCTAAATACTTTCTGCGTGCTCGATTTCGGCCCCCAACACTTGCTGAAATTTTCATCCCATTCATTTCCAATGGGGAGGACATTTTGCTCTATAACTCGGGAACCAAAAGTCGTAGAGACTCGGGAGTGGGTGGCGTCAGACCTAATTCGGGGGCTCTGAACGCGCCAGTCTTGGACCCATGTCTCTACGACCTTCCGTTGCCGAGATACAGCCATTTCAAAAACAGGAAGTGACGTATCTCAGGACCGGAAGCTCGCACATGCTCGTGGGTGGCACTGTTGGAAAGGCCGTGCCTGAATTAGTGGGGATGGAGCTTGGTTCCAAGTCTCTATGACCTCCCTATCAAAAGTTATTCATGTTTGTCCCGTTTTGTCCAGCGAGACAAACCTCGTTTTATCCCCATACCTACCGTAACCCTAGCTCTAACCCTAGCCCTAACCCTACCCCTACCCTAACTCGGGAACCAAAAGTCGTAGAGACTCGGGAGTGGGTGGCATCAGACATAATTTGGGGGCTCTGAACGCGCCAGTCTGGGACCCATGTCTCTACGACCTTCCGTTGCCGAGATACGGCCATTTCAAAAACAGGAAGTGACGTATCTCAGGACCGGAAGCTCGCACATGCTCGTGGGTGGCACTGTTGGAAAGGCCGTGCCTGAATTAGTGGGGATGGAGCTTGGTTCCAAGTCTCTATGACCTCCCTATCAAAAGTTATTCACGTTTGTCCCGTTTTGACCAGCGAGACAAACCTCGTTTAACCCCCATACCTACCGTAACCCTAGCTCTAACCCTAGCCCTAACCCTACCCCTACCCTAACTCGGGAACCAAAAGTCGTAGAGACTCGGGAGTGGGTGGCATCAGACATAATTTGGGGGCTCTGAACGCGCCAGTCTTGGACCCATGTCTCTACGACCTTCCGTTGCCGAGATACGGCCATTTCAAAATCCGGAAGTGACGTATCTCAGGACCCGAAGCTCGCACATGCTCGTGGGTGGTACTGTTGGAAAGGCCGTGCCTGAATTAGTGGGGATGGAGCTTGGTTCCAAGTCTCTATGATCTCCCTATCAAAAGTTATTCACGTTTGTCCCGTTTTGTCCAGTGAGACAAACCTCGTTTTACCCCCATACCTAACCCTAACCCTAACCCCTAACTCTAACCCTAACCCTAACCCAGGGGGCTTTTCCCTTTCCAGGAACCTTTGACAGAGCCAGGGATCTTGTCACCCGGGCTGGCCTGGACCCTCTTAATTGCCTTCGGCTGGGGCTGGAAGAGATCAAGTTACGTTGGGTCCCCCACCTGAAAATGTGGCAAGGGAAGCGGGTACGATTCAGCTGGGACAAGAGGTCTTATGTAGAGCTTTTCGTGACGGAAACTGGCCCCCCGATGGTCTCTCGCCTGGCAGCCATCCGCTCCCACATCCTCCACCAGGTGGAACGGAGAGGACTCTGTTTTCCCAGTAAGCTGGACCGCTACAGGGAGCAGGGCATGCCGTGGCTGGAAAAGTGTCTTGTGGGGCTGCCCAATAAGATGGTCCATGGGGAGAAATTAGAGACGCTCACGTTCCTTTCATGCATTGGCATCATCGAAAATGGAGACTACGTGGACTACGTGGCACCACGCGAGCTCACACTGGACCTGCCTTTGAGGCAATCAAAGATGCAGGAATTACATCTGCAGTCCCACCACAGTCTCCCGAAAGTTGGGCCCTTGGTGGTGTGGCGCCTGCACGAGGACATTCCGTGCAGGGTACCAAAACTAGAAACACATCTGACTTCCAAAGAGCCCCAAAACAAAAAAAAACCCGCCAGGAAGAGCCAGAGGACATCCAGGCTGTGGATGAGGAGGACAGACCAGCTGACATACAGAAGCAGACACTGGGGTATATCCCCATAAACTGCCATCCACGCTGGTCAGCCGCTGAGCTCTCCTTTGTTGACCTGACCAGAATTGTCTCACACAGAAAGGCAGATATTGCATATTTAAAACAATGTGAGCAAAACCTGGTCCCTGCCAGACATTTTAAGGCGTTTATCAAAAAGAGGCAGAGGATGCAGAGAGACAACTAAGTCCAAAGAAGATTTTTCATGTTATGTTGTTAGTTTTCTTAAGTTCATTGTTATGATTACAGCATCTGCGCATTGGTGTGTTCATACTTCATTAGTATTACTATAAGAAAAACAAAAGAAAGAAGTAGTAAGTTTAAACAAAATTTAAAAAAAAAACAACAAAAAAACAAAAAAAAACAACAAACAAAAAAACAAACAAAAAAAACCTCCACATGGACTCTGACTTGACGTGGCGTGGGGGCTTGCGTGCCTCGGATGCACTGAGGCCAGACCAAAGAGTCCACAACTTACCTTTAAATACACTTACCTACCTCTTATGCGTTAATACCAACCAAACAGTCCACGACTTACCCTCAAAATACTTACCTACCTCTTATACCTTAACGCCTACCTCATCTCTCATGGGTGTCAAGATTTTTCGAAAAAGTCACTCCATGGGTGGTACGAATAGACTCCAAATGGCCTGAAACGTGCTCCTAAATACTTTCTGCGTGCTCGATTTCGGCCCCCAACACTTGCTGAAATTTTCATCCCATTCATTTCCAATGGGGAGGACATTTTGCTCTATAACTCGGGAACCAAAAGTCGTAGAGACTCGGGAGTGGGTGGCGTCAGACCTAATTCGGGGGCTCTGAACGCGCCAGTCTTGGACCCATGTCTCTACGACCTTCCGTTGCCGAGATACAGCCATTTCAAAAACAGGAAGTGACGTATCTCAGGACCGGAAGCTCGCACATGCTCGTGGGTGGCACTGTTGGAAAGGCCGTGCCTGAATTAGTGGGGATGGAGCTTGGTTCCAAGTCTCTATGACCTCCCTATCAAAAGTTATTCATGTTTGTCCCGTTTTGTCCAGCGAGACAAACCTCGTTTTATCCCCATACCTACCGTAACCCTAGCTCTAACCCTAGCCCTAACCCTACCCCTACCCTAACTCGGGAACCAAAAGTCGTAGAGACTCGGGAGTGGGTGGCATCAGACATAATTTGGGGGCTCTGAACGCGCCAGTCTGGGACCCATGTCTCTACGACCTTCCGTTGCCGAGATACGGCCATTTCAAAAACAGGAAGTGACGTATCTCAGGACCGGAAGCTCGCACATGCTCGTGGGTGGCACTGTTGGAAAGGCCGTGCCTGAATTAGTGGGGATGGAGCTTGGTTCCAAGTCTCTATGACCTCCCTATCAAAAGTTATTCACGTTTGTCCCGTTTTGACCAGCGAGACAAACCTCGTTTAACCCCCATACCTACCGTAACCCTAACCCCTAACTCTAACCCTAACCCTAACCCAGGGGGCTTTTCCCTTTCCAGGAACCTTTGACAGAGCCAGGGATCTTGTCACCCGGGCTGGCCTGGACCCTCTTAATTGCCTTCGGCTGGGGCTGGAAGAGATCAAGTTACGTTGGGTCCCCCACCTGAAAATGTGGCAAGGGAAGCGGGTACGATTCAGCTGGGACAAGAGGTCTTATGTAGAGCTTTTCGTGACGGAAACTGGCCCCCCGATGGTCTCTCGCCTGGCAGCCATCCGCTCCCACATCCTCCACCAGGTGGAACGGAGAGGACTCTGTTTTCCCAGTAAGCTGGACCGCTACAGGGAGCAGGGCATGCCGTGGCTGGAAAAGTGTCTTGTGGGGCTGCCCAATAAGATGGTCCATGGGGAGAAATTAGAGACGCTCACGTTCCTTTCATGCATTGGCATCATCGAAAATGGAGACTACGTGGACTACGTGGCACCACGCGAGCTCACACTGGACCTGCCTTTGAGGCAATCAAAGATGCAGGAATTACATCTGCAGTCCCACCACAGTCTCCCGAAAGTTGGGCCCTTGGTGGTGTGGCGCCTGCACGAGGACATTCCGTGCAGGGTACCAAAACTAGAAACACATCTGACTTCCAAAGAGCCCCAAAACAAAAAAAAACCCGCCAGGAAGAGCCAGAGGACATCCAGGCTGTGGATGAGGAGGACAGACCAGCTGACATACAGAAGCAGACACTGGGGTATATCCCCATAAACTGCCATCCACGCTGGTCAGCCGCTGAGCTCTCCTTTGTTGACCTGACCAGAATTGTCTCACACAGAAAGGCAGATATTGCATATTTAAAACAATGTGAGCAAAACCTGGTCCCTGCCAGACATTTTAAGGCGTTTATCAAAAAGAGGCAGAGGATGCAGAGAGACAACTAAGTCCAAAGAAGATTTTTCATGTTATGTTGTTAGTTTTCTTAAGTTCATTGTTATGATTACAGCATCTGCGCATTGGTGTGTTCATACTTCATTAGTATTACTATAAGAAAAACAAAAGAAAGAAGTAGTAAGTTTAAACAAAATTTTAAAAAAAAACAACAAAAAAACAAAAAAAAACAACAAACAAAAAAACAAACAAAAAAAACCTCCACATGGACTCTGACTTGACGTGGCGTGGGGGCTTGCGTGCCTCGGATGCACTGAGGCCAGACCAAAGAGTCCACAACTTACCTTTAAATACACTTACCTACCTCTTATGCGTTAATACCAACCAAACAGTCCACGACTTACCCTCAAAATACTTACCTACCTCTTATACCTTAACGCCTACCTCATCTCTCATGGGTGTCAAGATTTTTCGAAAAAGTCACTCCATGGGTGGTACGAATAGACTCCAAATGGCCTGAAACGTGCTCCTAAATACTTTCTGCGTGCTCGATTTCGGCCCCCAACACTTGCTGAAATTTTCATCCCATTCATTTCCAATGGGGAGGACATTTTGCTCTATAACTCGGGAACCAAAAGTCGTAGAGACTCGGGAGTGGGTGGCGTCAGACCTAATTCGGGGGCTCTGAACGCGCCAGTCTTGGACCCATGTCTCTACGACCTTCCGTTGCCGAGATACAGCCATTTCAAAAACAGGAAGTGACGTATCTCAGGACCGGAAGCTCGCACATGCTCGTGGGTGGCACTGTTGGAAAGGCCGTGCCTGAATTAGTGGGGATGGAGCTTGGTTCCAAGTCTCTATGACCTCCCTATCAAAAGTTATTCATGTTTGTCCCGTTTTGTCCAGCGAGACAAACCTCGTTTTATCCCCATACCTACCGTAACCCTAGCTCTAACCCTAGCCCTAACCCTACCCCTACCCTAACTCGGGAACCAAAAGTCGTAGAGACTCGGGAGTGGGTGGCATCAGACATAATTTGGGGGCTCTGAACGCGCCAGTCTGGGACCCATGTCTCTACGACCTTCCGTTGCCGAGATACGGCCATTTCAAAAACAGGAAGTGACGTATCTCAGGACCGGAAGCTCGCACATGCTCGTGGGTGGCACTGTTGGAAAGGCCGTGCCTGAATTAGTGGGGATGGAGCTTGGTTCCAAGTCTCTATGACCTCCCTATCAAAAGTTATTCACGTTTGTCCTGTTTTGACCAGCGAGACAAACCTCGTTTAACCCCCATACCTACCGTAACCCTAACCCCTAACTCTAACCCTAACCCTAACCCAGGGGGCTTTTCCCTTTCCAGGAACCTTTGACAGAGCCAGGGATCTTGTCACCCGGGCTGGCCTGGACCCTCTTAATTGCCTTCGGCTGGGGCTGGAAGAGATCAAGTTACGTTGGGTCCCCCACCTGAAAATGTGGCAAGGGAAGCGGGTACGATTCAGCTGGGACAAGAGGTCTTATGTAGAGCTTTTCGTGACGGAAACTGGCCCCCCGATGGTCTCTCGCCTGGCAGCCATCCGCTCCCACATCCTCCACCAGGTGGAACGGAGAGGACTCTGTTTTCCCAGTAAGCTGGACCGCTACAGGGAGCAGGGCATGCCGTGGCTGGAAAAGTGTCTTGTGGGGCTGCCCAATAAGATGGTCCATGGGGAGAAATTAGAGACGCTCACGTTCCTTTCATGCATTGGCATCATCGAAAATGGAGACTACGTGGACTACGTGGCACCACGCGAGCTCACACTGGACCTGCCTTTGAGGCAATCAAAGATGCAGGAATTACATCTGCAGTCCCACCACAGTCTCCCGAAAGTTGGGCCCTTGGTGGTGTGGCGCCTGCACGAGGACATTCCGTGCAGGGTACCAAAACTAGAAACACATCTGACTTCCAAAGAGCCCCAAAACAAAAAAAAACCCGCCAGGAAGAGCCAGAGGACATCCAGGCTGTGGATGAGGAGGACAGACCAGCTGACATACAGAAGCAGACACTGGGGTATATCCCCATAAACTGCCATCCACGCTGGTCAGCCGCTGAGCTCTCCTTTGTTGACCTGACCAGAATTGTCTCACACAGAAAGGCAGATATTGCATATTTAAAACAATGTGAGCAAAACCTGGTCCCTGCCAGACATTTTAAGGCGTTTATCAAAAAGAGGCAGAGGATGCAGAGAGACAACTAAGTCCAAAGAAGATTTTTCATGTTATGTTGTTAGTTTTCTTAAGTTCATTGTTATGATTACAGCATCTGCGCATTGGTGTGTTCATACTTCATTAGTATTACTATAAGAAAAACAAAAGAAAGAAGTAGTAAGTTTAAACAAAATTTTAAAAAAAAACAACAAAAAAA
Source organism: Thunnus thynnus (assembly GCF_963924715.1). Lineage (NCBI taxonomy): Eukaryota > Metazoa > Chordata > Actinopteri > Scombriformes > Scombridae > Thunnus > Thunnus thynnus. Next base: position 11,962 of record NC_089517.1, read on the forward strand.
CAAAAAAAAACAACAAACAAAAAAACAAACAAAAAAAACCTCCACATGGACTCTGACTTGACGTGGCGTGGGGGCTTGCGTGCCTCGGATGCACTGAGGCCAGACCAAAGAGTCCACAACTTACCTTTAAATACACTTACCTACCTCTTATGCGTTAATACCAACCAAACAGTCCACGACTTACCCTCAAAATACTTACCTACCTCTTATACCTTAACGCCTACCTCATCTCTCATGGGTGTCAAGATTTTTCGAAAAAGTCACTCCATGGGTGGTACGAATAGACTCCAAATGGCCTGAAACGTGCTCCTAAATACTTTCTGCGTGCTCGATTTCGGCCCCCAACACTTGCTGAAATTTTCATCCCATTCATTTCCAATGGGGAGGACATTTTGCTCTATAACTCGGGAACCAAAAGTCGTAGAGACTCGGGAGTGGGTGGCGTCAGACCTAATTCGGGGGCTCTGAACGCGCCAGTCTTGGACCCATGTCTCTACGACCTTCCGTTGCCGAGATACAGCCATTTCAAAAACAGGAAGTGACGTATCTCAGGACCGGAAGCTCGCACATGCTCGTGGGTGGCACTGTTGGAAAGGCCGTGCCTGAATTAGTGGGGATGGAGCTTGGTTCCAAGTCTCTATGACCTCCCTATCAAAAGTTATTCATGTTTGTCCCGTTTTGTCCAGCGAGACAAACCTCGTTTTATCCCCATACCTACCGTAACCCTAGCTCTAACCCTAGCCCTAACCCTACCCCTACCCTAACTCGGGAACCAAAAGTCGTAGAGACTCGGGAGTGGGTGGCATCAGACATAATTTGGGGGCTCTGAACGCGCCAGTCTGGGACCCATGTCTCTACGACCTTCCGTTGCCGAGATACGGCCATTTCAAAAACAGGAAGTGACGTATCTCAGGACCGGAAGCTCGCACATGCTCGTGGGTGGCACTGTTGGAAAGGCCGTGCCTGAATTAGTGGGGATGGAGCTTGGTTCCAAGTCTCTATGACCTCCCTATCAAAAGTTATTCACGTTTGTCCCGTTTTGACCAGCGAGACAAACCTCGTTTAACCCCCATACCTACCGTAACCCTAGCTCTAACCCTAGCCCTAACCCTACCCCTACCCTAACTCGGGAACCAAAAGTCGTAGAGACTCGGGAGTGGGTGGCATCAGACATAATTTGGGGGCTCTGAACGCGCCAGTCTTGGACCCATGTCTCTACGACCTTCCGTTGCCGAGATACGGCCATTTCAAAATCCGGAAGTGACGTATCTCAGGACCCGAAGCTCGCACATGCTCGTGGGTGGTACTGTTGGAAAGGCCGTGCCTGAATTAGTGGGGATGGAGCTTGGTTCCAAGTCTCTATGATCTCCCTATCAAAAGTTATTCACGTTTGTCCCGTTTTGTCCAGTGAGACAAACCTCGTTTTACCCCCATACCTAACCCTAACCCTAACCCCTAACTCTAACCCTAACCCTAACCCAGGGGGCTTTTCCCTTTCCAGGAACCTTTGACAGAGCCAGGGATCTTGTCACCCGGGCTGGCCTGGACCCTCTTAATTGCCTTCGGCTGGGGCTGGAAGAGATCAAGTTACGTTGGGTCCCCCACCTGAAAATGTGGCAAGGGAAGCGGGTACGATTCAGCTGGGACAAGAGGTCTTATGTAGAGCTTTTCGTGACGGAAACTGGCCCCCCGATGGTCTCTCGCCTGGCAGCCATCCGCTCCCACATCCTCCACCAGGTGGAACGGAGAGGACTCTGTTTTCCCAGTAAGCTGGACCGCTACAGGGAGCAGGGCATGCCGTGGCTGGAAAAGTGTCTTGTGGGGCTGCCCAATAAGATGGTCCATGGGGAGAAATTAGAGACGCTCACGTTCCTTTCATGCATTGGCATCATCGAAAATGGAGACTACGTGGACTACGTGGCACCACGCGAGCTCACACTGGACCTGCCTTTGAGGCAATCAAAGATGCAGGAATTACATCTGCAGTCCCACCACAGTCTCCCGAAAGTTGGGCCCTTGGTGGTGTGGCGCCTGCACGAGGACATTCCGTGCAGGGTACCAAAACTAGAAACACATCTGACTTCCAAAGAGCCCCAAAACAAAAAAAAACCCGCCAGGAAGAGCCAGAGGACATCCAGGCTGTGGATGAGGAGGACAGACCAGCTGACATACAGAAGCAGACACTGGGGTATATCCCCATAAACTGCCATCCACGCTGGTCAGCCGCTGAGCTCTCCTTTGTTGACCTGACCAGAATTGTCTCACACAGAAAGGCAGATATTGCATATTTAAAACAATGTGAGCAAAACCTGGTCCCTGCCAGACATTTTAAGGCGTTTATCAAAAAGAGGCAGAGGATGCAGAGAGACAACTAAGTCCAAAGAAGATTTTTCATGTTATGTTGTTAGTTTTCTTAAGTTCATTGTTATGATTACAGCATCTGCGCATTGGTGTGTTCATACTTCATTAGTATTACTATAAGAAAAACAAAAGAAAGAAGTAGTAAGTTTAAACAAAATTTAAAAAAAAAACAACAAAAAAACAAAAAAAAACAACAAACAAAAAAACAAACAAAAAAAACCTCCACATGGACTCTGACTTGACGTGGCGTGGGGGCTTGCGTGCCTCGGATGCACTGAGGCCAGACCAAAGAGTCCACAACTTACCTTTAAATACACTTACCTACCTCTTATGCGTTAATACCAACCAAACAGTCCACGACTTACCCTCAAAATACTTACCTACCTCTTATACCTTAACGCCTACCTCATCTCTCATGGGTGTCAAGATTTTTCGAAAAAGTCACTCCATGGGTGGTACGAATAGACTCCAAATGGCCTGAAACGTGCTCCTAAATACTTTCTGCGTGCTCGATTTCGGCCCCCAACACTTGCTGAAATTTTCATCCCATTCATTTCCAATGGGGAGGACATTTTGCTCTATAACTCGGGAACCAAAAGTCGTAGAGACTCGGGAGTGGGTGGCGTCAGACCTAATTCGGGGGCTCTGAACGCGCCAGTCTTGGACCCATGTCTCTACGACCTTCCGTTGCCGAGATACAGCCATTTCAAAAACAGGAAGTGACGTATCTCAGGACCGGAAGCTCGCACATGCTCGTGGGTGGCACTGTTGGAAAGGCCGTGCCTGAATTAGTGGGGATGGAGCTTGGTTCCAAGTCTCTATGACCTCCCTATCAAAAGTTATTCATGTTTGTCCCGTTTTGTCCAGCGAGACAAACCTCGTTTTATCCCCATACCTACCGTAACCCTAGCTCTAACCCTAGCCCTAACCCTACCCCTACCCTAACTCGGGAACCAAAAGTCGTAGAGACTCGGGAGTGGGTGGCATCAGACATAATTTGGGGGCTCTGAACGCGCCAGTCTGGGACCCATGTCTCTACGACCTTCCGTTGCCGAGATACGGCCATTTCAAAAACAGGAAGTGACGTATCTCAGGACCGGAAGCTCGCACATGCTCGTGGGTGGCACTGTTGGAAAGGCCGTGCCTGAATTAGTGGGGATGGAGCTTGGTTCCAAGTCTCTATGACCTCCCTATCAAAAGTTATTCACGTTTGTCCCGTTTTGACCAGCGAGACAAACCTCGTTTAACCCCCATACCTACCGTAACCCTAGCTCTAACCCTAGCCCTAACCCTACCCCTACCCTAACTCGGGAACCAAAAGTCGTAGAGACTCGGGAGTGGGTGGCATCAGACATAATTTGGGGGCTCTGAACGCGCCAGTCTTGGACCCATGTCTCTACGACCTTCCGTTGCCGAGATACGGCCATTTCAAAATCCGGAAGTGACGTATCTCAGGACCCGAAGCTCGCACATGCTCGTGGGTGGTACTGTTGGAAAGGCCGTGCCTGAATTAGTGGGGATGGAGCTTGGTTCCAAGTCTCTATGATCTCCCTATCAAAAGTTATTCACGTTTGTCCCGTTTTGTCCAGTGAGACAAACCTCGTTTTACCCCCATACCTAACCCTAACCCTAACCCCTAACTCTAACCCTAACCCTAACCCAGGGGGCTTTTCCCTTTCCAGGAACCTTTGACAGAGCCAGGGATCTTGTCACCCGGGCTGGCCTGGACCCTCTTAATTGCCTTCGGCTGGGGCTGGAAGAGATCAAGTTACGTTGGGTCCCCCACCTGAAAATGTGGCAAGGGAAGCGGGTACGATTCAGCTGGGACAAGAGGTCTTATGTAGAGCTTTTCGTGACGGAAACTGGCCCCCCGATGGTCTCTCGCCTGGCAGCCATCCGCTCCCACATCCTCCACCAGGTGGAACGGAGAGGACTCTGTTTTCCCAGTAAGCTGGACCGCTACAGGGAGCAGGGCATGCCGTGGCTGGAAAAGTGTCTTGTGGGGCTGCCCAATAAGATGGTCCATGGGGAGAAATTAGAGACGCTCACGTTCCTTTCATGCATTGGCATCATCGAAAATGGAGACTACGTGGACTACGTGGCACCACGCGAGCTCACACTGGACCTGCCTTTGAGGCAATCAAAGATGCAGGAATTACATCTGCAGTCCCACCACAGTCTCCCGAAAGTTGGGCCCTTGGTGGTGTGGCGCCTGCACGAGGACATTCCGTGCAGGGTACCAAAACTAGAAACACATCTGACTTCCAAAGAGCCCCAAAACAAAAAAAAACCCGCCAGGAAGAGCCAGAGGACATCCAGGCTGTGGATGAGGAGGACAGACCAGCTGACATACAGAAGCAGACACTGGGGTATATCCCCATAAACTGCCATCCACGCTGGTCAGCCGCTGAGCTCTCCTTTGTTGACCTGACCAGAATTGTCTCACACAGAAAGGCAGATATTGCATATTTAAAACAATGTGAGCAAAACCTGGTCCCTGCCAGACATTTTAAGGCGTTTATCAAAAAGAGGCAGAGGATGCAGAGAGACAACTAAGTCCAAAGAAGATTTTTCATGTTATGTTGTTAGTTTTCTTAAGTTCATTGTTATGATTACAGCATCTGCGCATTGGTGTGTTCATACTTCATTAGTATTACTATAAGAAAAACAAAAGAAAGAAGTAGTAAGTTTAAACAAAATTTAAAAAAAAAACAACAAAAAAACAAAAAAAAACAACAAACAAAAAAACAAACAAAAAAAACCTCCACATGGACTCTGACTTGACGTGGCGTGGGGGCTTGCGTGCCTCGGATGCACTGAGGCCAGACCAAAGAGTCCACAACTTACCTTTAAATACACTTACCTACCTCTTATGCGTTAATACCAACCAAACAGTCCACGACTTACCCTCAAAATACTTACCTACCTCTTATACCTTAACGCCTACCTCATCTCTCATGGGTGTCAAGATTTTTCGAAAAAGTCACTCCATGGGTGGTACGAATAGACTCCAAATGGCCTGAAACGTGCTCCTAAATACTTTCTGCGTGCTCGATTTCGGCCCCCAACACTTGCTGAAATTTTCATCCCATTCATTTCCAATGGGGAGGACATTTTGCTCTATAACTCGGGAACCAAAAGTCGTAGAGACTCGGGAGTGGGTGGCGTCAGACCTAATTCGGGGGCTCTGAACGCGCCAGTCTTGGACCCATGTCTCTACGACCTTCCGTTGCCGAGATACAGCCATTTCAAAAACAGGAAGTGACGTATCTCAGGACCGGAAGCTCGCACATGCTCGTGGGTGGCACTGTTGGAAAGGCCGTGCCTGAATTAGTGGGGATGGAGCTTGGTTCCAAGTCTCTATGACCTCCCTATCAAAAGTTATTCATGTTTGTCCCGTTTTGTCCAGCGAGACAAACCTCGTTTTATCCCCATACCTACCGTAACCCTAGCTCTAACCCTAGCCCTAACCCTACCCCTACCCTAACTCGGGAACCAAAAGTCGTAGAGACTCGGGAGTGGGTGGCATCAGACATAATTTGGGGGCTCTGAACGCGCCAGTCTGGGACCCATGTCTCTACGACCTTCCGTTGCCGAGATACGGCCATTTCAAAAACAGGAAGTGACGTATCTCAGGACCGGAAGCTCGCACATGCTCGTGGGTGGCACTGTTGGAAAGGCCGTGCCTGAATTAGTGGGGATGGAGCTTGGTTCCAAGTCTCTATGACCTCCCTATCAAAAGTTATTCACGTTTGTCCCGTTTTGACCAGCGAGACAAACCTCGTTTAACCCCCATACCTACCGTAACCCTAGCTCTAACCCTAGCCCTAACCCTACCCCTACCCTAACTCGGGAACCAAAAGTCGTAGAGACTCGGGAGTGGGTGGCATCAGACATAATTTGGGGGCTCTGAACGCGCCAGTCTTGGACCCATGTCTCTACGACCTTCCGTTGCCGAGATACGGCCATTTCAAAATCCGGAAGTGACGTATCTCAGGACCCGAAGCTCGCACATGCTCGTGGGTGGTACTGTTGGAAAGGCCGTGCCTGAATTAGTGGGGATGGAGCTTGGTTCCAAGTCTCTATGATCTCCCTATCAAAAGTTATTCACGTTTGTCCCGTTTTGTCCAGTGAGACAAACCTCGTTTTACCCCCATACCTAACCCTAACCCTAACCCCTAACTCTAACCCTAACCCTAACCCAGGGGGCTTTTCCCTTTCCAGGAACCTTTGACAGAGCCAGGGATCTTGTCACCCGGGCTGGCCTGGACCCTCTTAATTGCCTTCGGCTGGGGCTGGAAGAGATCAAGTTACGTTGGGTCCCCCACCTGAAAATGTGGCAAGGGAAGCGGGTACGATTCAGCTGGGACAAGAGGTCTTATGTAGAGCTTTTCGTGACGGAAACTGGCCCCCCGATGGTCTCTCGCCTGGCAGCCATCCGCTCCCACATCCTCCACCAGGTGGAACGGAGAGGACTCTGTTTTCCCAGTAAGCTGGACCGCTACAGGGAGCAGGGCATGCCGTGGCTGGAAAAGTGTCTTGTGGGGCTGCCCAATAAGATGGTCCATGGGGAGAAATTAGAGACGCTCACGTTCCTTTCATGCATTGGCATCATCGAAAATGGAGACTACGTGGACTACGTGGCACCACGCGAGCTCACACTGGACCTGCCTTTGAGGCAATCAAAGATGCAGGAATTACATCTGCAGTCCCACCACAGTCTCCCGAAAGTTGGGCCCTTGGTGGTGTGGCGCCTGCACGAGGACATTCCGTGCAGGGTACCAAAACTAGAAACACATCTGACTTCCAAAGAGCCCCAAAACAAAAAAAAACCCGCCAGGAAGAGCCAGAGGACATCCAGGCTGTGGATGAGGAGGACAGACCAGCTGACATACAGAAGCAGACACTGGGGTATATCCCCATAAACTGCCATCCACGCTGGTCAGCCGCTGAGCTCTCCTTTGTTGACCTGACCAGAATTGTCTCACACAGAAAGGCAGATATTGCATATTTAAAACAATGTGAGCAAAACCTGGTCCCTGCCAGACATTTTAAGGCGTTTATCAAAAAGAGGCAGAGGATGCAGAGAGACAACTAAGTCCAAAGAAGATTTTTCATGTTATGTTGTTAGTTTTCTTAAGTTCATTGTTATGATTACAGCATCTGCGCATTGGTGTGTTCATACTTCATTAGTATTACTATAAGAAAAACAAAAGAAAGAAGTAGTAAGTTTAAACAAAATTTTAAAAAAAAACAACAAAAAAACAAAAAAAAACAACAAACAAAAAAACAAACAAAAAAAACCTCCACATGGACTCTGACTTGACGTGGCGTGGGGGCTTGCGTGCCTCGGATGCACTGAGGCCAGACCAAAGAGTCCACAACTTACCTTTAAATACACTTACCTACCTCTTATGCGTTAATACCAACCAAACAGTCCACGACTTACCCTCAAAATACTTACCTACCTCTTATACCTTAACGCCTACCTCATCTCTCATGGGTGTCAAGATTTTTCGAAAAAGTCACTCCATGGGTGGTACGAATAGACTCCAAATGGCCTGAAACGTGCTCCTAAATACTTTCTGCGTGCTCGATTTCGGCCCCCAACACTTGCTGAAATTTTCATCCCATTCATTTCCAATGGGGAGGACATTTTGCTCTATAACTCGGGAACCAAAAGTCGTAGAGACTCGGGAGTGGGTGGCGTCAGACCTAATTCGGGGGCTCTGAACGCGCCAGTCTTGGACCCATGTCTCTACGACCTTCCGTTGCCGAGATACAGCCATTTCAAAAACAGGAAGTGACGTATCTCAGGACCGGAAGCTCGCACATGCTCGTGGGTGGCACTGTTGGAAAGGCCGTGCCTGAATTAGTGGGGATGGAGCTTGGTTCCAAGTCTCTATGACCTCCCTATCAAAAGTTATTCATGTTTGTCCCGTTTTGTCCAGCGAGACAAACCTCGTTTTATCCCCATACCTACCGTAACCCTAGCTCTAACCCTAGCCCTAACCCTACCCCTACCCTAACTCGGGAACCAAAAGTCGTAGAGACTCGGGAGTGGGTGGCATCAGACATAATTTGGGGGCTCTGAACGCGCCAGTCTGGGACCCATGTCTCTACGACCTTCCGTTGCCGAGATACGGCCATTTCAAAAACAGGAAGTGACGTATCTCAGGACCGGAAGCTCGCACATGCTCGTGGGTGGCACTGTTGGAAAGGCCGTGCCTGAATTAGTGGGGATGGAGCTTGGTTCCAAGTCTCTATGACCTCCCTATCAAAAGTTATTCACGTTTGTCCCGTTTTGACCAGCGAGACAAACCTCGTTTAACCCCCATACCTAACCCTAACCCTAACCCCAACCCCAACCCTAACCCTAACCCTAACCCTAACCCTAACCCTAACCCCTAACCCTAACCCTAACCCTAACCCCCTAACCCCCTAACCCCCTAACCCTAACCCTAACCCCAACCCTAACCCTAACCCTAACCCAACCCTAACCCTAACCCTAACCCTAACCCCTAACCCTAACCCTAACCCTAACCCCTAACCCTAACCCTAACCCTAACCCTTAACCCTAACCCTAACCCTAACCCCTAACCCCAACCCCAACCCTAACCCTAACCCTAACCCTAACCCTAGGCCCTAACCCTAACCACTATCCCAACCCTAAACCTAACCTAACCCTAACCCTAGGCCCTAACCCTAACCACTATCCTAACCCTAAACCTAACCCTAACCCTAACCCTAGGCCCTAACCCTAACCACTATCCCAACCCTAAACCTAACCTAACCCTAACCCTAGGCCCTAACCCTAACCAATGTCCCAACCCTAAACCTAACCTAACCCTAACCCCAGGCCCTAACCCTAACCCTAACCCTAGCCCTAACCCTAGGCCCCAACCCTAACCCTAACCCTAACCCTAACCCCAGGCCCTAACCCTAACCCCACCCCTTATATGGTCATTATATAAAGATAAAAATTTCATATACATTTGGGAATAAATATAAATAATTAATTAATTGGGTTTATAAACATGTTAAAATTGATTAAAAAACATAGGGGAATACGTCTAATTTGATCTGGGAATTCATAGGGTTAAAATACATACATTCAACAATTCATTTCAATTAAAAACACATTATACATAATCAAATTCATGGGGACATAATAAAATTAATAAATATAGGGTTAAAATTAATGGTAATAGGGATTTAAATTCATTTATTCAATTTTATACAGCATTTTAAGGGTTAAAAAGGGAAATTCTAAAGCCAAAAGCAAAAACAAAATACTAAAGCGAAAATTAAAAGACGATTATAACAGAGGTTATAAAAGGCGAACGGAAGGGAGAGAGCCATTTCTAACCTGATCGCCTAAGGGACAGCATTGCAGCCAATCATTCCACTCACTTTTTGAGTTTTTCAGTGTGCCATACACCTGAGGAAGGCCGCTATTGGCCGAAACGTCGTGTGGGCACACCTTCCTTTGTTTTTGAGCAAGGCATTTTTTTGAGGAAGCATTTTATTTTGAAAGCCATTTGATTTTATAGGAATTTGATATTTTGATTTTATTTTTTATTTTAAAACAACTGAGAATAAGTTGATTTACATTTAGGACAAGACAAAGACAATTCATTTTAAGACTTTTATTTTGAAAAATTTAAAAACAAATTCATTTTATAGGAAGTTTTATTTCGTTGTTTAAGAAAAACTTTTTTATTTTACAAAAACAAGACAAATTACAAAGAGGGGACTCCGCAGGGATGTGGAGACGGGACGGGTGGAGGGCGAGTGCACCTCCCGCCCCTTTCAGATCTGGAGGGGGACGGGGAAAACCCTTCCCTAACCGGCCAGTGCCTCCACCCAGACCTTCCCGCTATGACGGTCCGCAATCTCGCTCCTACGCGGCGGTAGTCCGTCAAGGCTACCAGAGGCCGCCTCGGGCACCCGTTCCTCCACGGGCTCAAGGGACAGACCACATCCTGCGCCAACCAGCGGACCCGAAGTTCCGGGCCCTAGTGCGGAAGATGCACTCCCTCATCAAGGTAGTGCATCACTTGCAGAATGTGGCACCCAAGCCGGGTAACCCCAAGCCCAGGATGATCGCGAGGATGGTGGAGATCCTGACCACCATGATCAGACCAGCATCCCCATCAGAGGACACCTTGGACCTGATCAAGGGGAACGCAGAAAATTGGGGTTACACTTCGCTGCTGATCCTTCAAGGCCACTATGAGGCGGAGTTGGAGCCTCTGTTGATGGACATTTCAAAACTACTGATCAGGGACTGGCAGTCTCGTTTTGAGGTGGCAGCAAGATGGGCAAGGAGGAACCTGCCGAATCTTGGCCAAGAAGTCATTGACCACGTGGAGGCCCTAATTGCGGCAAGGGTTGAGGGAAATGACAATCGCCCTCAAACCCTAACCACGGAGCAGTCTCAAGTACCTCAGCGGGCCACAACCATGGTGGCCACAAGCACCGAGGGGACCACGCAGGACATTGTGCACAGTTTGCAGCCTGCAGAAGCTGAACCCCCAAAGGAACAGAGGCAAGAGAGACTGAGGAGACGCAGAGGGGTAATCCTGACTGAGGAATTGCTCTTGGACACAGTGGAGCAATCACGGGAGCAACCTCAAGAGCCACAACGGCCTTCAGTGACGGTGGCCACTATGACTGAGAGGCCAACCGAGGAACCGAAAACAGAGGCTCACACAGAGAATCTACTCTCCTTCGAGGAGGCGAGGGAGGAAGATTCAGAACAGGACTCTGTGCTGGGAGTCTCAGCTCTGGCTGACTTAGAGGACTTGTTTGGGGCAGCGCCTCAGAGGGAGGCAGACGAAGGGGAGTCAGCAGCTCTGACCTCCAGGAGGGATTCCGTATCTCCAGAGCCGGGGATTACGGGCCCAGCGCGACAAACCCTCCAAGTACAGGCACAAGTCCACAGGGAGAGGGAGGATCCGGAAGAGGCTTCCGAGGATCCCCTCCAGACCTCCACCCCAACCCCGCAGAGGAAGTATAGGATTACTAGACACATCAACTCGGAGCGAAAGATGATCGACTGGGGGTTGAGTGTCAGGAAGAAGTGGCTGATAATTGGGGATTCCAACCTCTCCAGGATCCCCGCATACGACATCCCGGACCTCCAAATAGACAGTTATCCGGGGGCCAACTTCCGACACGCGGAGGCCTTAATGACGAAGGCAACAAGTAGTGTGGGGGTGGAGAAGCTGGTATTGTCCTTTGGACTGAACCACAAGGGTCAGAAAGGGAGAGAGACTTCAGTCAAGCAGCTACAGGGAGCGATTCGGGCGGCCAAGAAGAGGTTCCCCTTCGCGGAGATCTGGATTCCACTGATCAACTTCTCCTCTGTCCTGTGCAAGGAGGACCAGCGGACCTTGTTGGTGCTCAACGCACATATAGAAAAGAACATGCCTTACCTCTTGCGCCTCCCGGACAGTCAGTTTGAGACTGAGATGGACAATGTCCATTGGACAAAGAAAACAGCTGGTGCCATGCTTCGACATTGGGCACAGTTGTTAAACTTGACCGCCCCCTAAGTTCCAACCAAGGGGGCATCGAGGGACCTCAGTCCCTTGTGGGTCAGAATGTTGTGGTTTTGGCCAAGAACTTCCATCTCTCAAAGCCACAACAGGACCTCCTCAGTCGAGGACTGAAATTTATACCGTCCTTTGGCATAGGCAGGAACCAGAAGACTCAATTCCAATCAGACTTGCACGATTATCACAGGAAGCTCAAATTGGCAGCTTATTTTGGAGGGTCAGAAAAACAAGAAATACCACCTTTCATGGGGACTTCAAATTGGATACCTCCACTAGATAAGATACCTTCAGAGGTCAGTGATGTAATCAGAGAAGATTGGGACACATTTAATAGACATTTTAGACCAATCAGGGAGAAGGATAATTTATCATTGGAAGAAATCAGGGCATTAAAAGAGTTAAAAAATGCTAAAAACATAGTTTTGAAGCCTGCTGACAAGGGGTCAGCAGTTGTCATATTAAGCAGGGAACAATACATATTGGAAGCAGAAAGACAATTGAACGACACAGTTTATTACAAGAAATTAGACAAACCCATTTTTATGGAAACGGTTCCTTTAATTCATGAGATTATTGACACACTAAAAAACAAGAAATTCATCAACAGTAAACAGAGCACATATTTAAAAGGGGAAACACAACCAAGGGAGAGGAGATTTTATATCTTACCTAAAATTCATAAGGATCCAAAAAGTTGGACTATCCCGTTTGAAGTGCCTCCAGGAAGACCTATAGTCTCTGATTGTGGGAGCGAAACATATTATACAGCAGAATATATAGATCATCATTTGAATCCGCTCTCCAACAAACATCCTGCCTATGTCAAAGATACTTACCATTTTATAGAGATTGTGAGGAGCCTCTGGATCCCGTCCAAATCGTTTTTGTTTTCCATGGATGTCAGTAGTCTATATACTAATATCGACATTCCTAGGGGCATCTGTGCAGTTAAAAAATGGTTGGCAAAATATCCTGACCCCAACCGGCCAGACGAAGAATTGATTAGGTTATTGGAAATTAATTTAACTAAAAACGATTTTGTGTTCAATGAAAAATATTATTTACAAATTAAAGGCACTGCGATGGGTAAAAAATTCGCCCCTGCTTATGCCAATATTTTCATGGCCAATTGGGAAGAGGGAGTTTTTCAGAAGTGCCAGAGGAAACCATTTCATTATCTACGGTATTTAGATGATATATGGGGCATTTGGACAGGATCATGGGCGGAGTTCCAACAATTTCTGGGGATTTTAAATTCACATGACCCATCCATTAAATTGACAGCTGAAGTGGACCAACGAGAAATTGATTTTTTAGACACTACTGTCTACAAGGGGCCAGAATTTGGCAATTCACATAAATTGGATATCAGGGTCCATTTCAAAGTCACAGACACGCATGCCCTTCTGTACGCTACGAGCTTTCATCCAAAGCATACGTTCAGGGGTATTGTGAAGTCACAGTTGCTTAGATTTAAGAGGATTTGTACCAGGGACGAAGACTTTATCAGGACAGTCAGAGTCCTATTCAAAGCACTGACTCAAAGAGGGTATTCAAGGTCTTTTTTGAGACACTGTTTTAAGACCTTCGAATTGAGGAAGGAAAGGGGTCATGGGAATTTTATTCCCCTTATTACGACATATTCCTCCATAGGCAATATTTTAAACAAGAGAGTTAAGGCCAATTTTGAGAGGGTCATAGGTGACTCTGGGATAATCCCGCAGTCTAGGATAATCTCGGCCTATAGGAGGAATAGGAACTTGCAGGACCATCTTATTAGGGCCAGATTGCCCAAATTAAACTTGGAGAAGCCTCTTCTCCTGGAGGCGCAATTTTGCAGTCTTAGGTTCATAAGGAACAGTAGGGAGAAGACTATTTTCCAGATCTCACAGAGATTTACTCCCCGATCCACAAATTGTGTATATGTCATATTTTGTGTTAGATGTGGAAAAAAGTACATAGGGGAGACAAAAAATTCATTATCGACACGAATGGTTCAACACAGACATAACATAAGGAACCAGAAAGAAGTGGAAACACCATTAGTTCATCATTTTTTAATCCACGGTTTGGAAGCAGTGAGAATGGCTGGACTACAGGGAAATGTTAATTGGAGTGATGGGGAACGGAAAAAGAGGGAGCGGAGGTGGATTTATTGGCTGGGTACTAGGGAGCCATTTGGCCTTAATTTGAGATTTAATTGAATTCATTGCAATCCCTTATTTGGATGCCTAAACCTAACCTAGACCCTAACCCTAACCAAATCCCATCTCTAGCCCTAAACCTAACCTAACCCTAACCCTAGGCCCTAACCCTAACCACTATCCCAACCCTAAACCTAACCTAACCCTAACCCTAGGCCCTAACCCTAACCACTATCCCAACCCTAAACCTAACCTAACCCTAACCCTAGGCCCTAACCCTAACCACTATCCTAACCCTAAACCTAACCCTAACCCTAACCCTAGGCCCTAACCCTAACCACTATCCCAACCCTAACCCTAACCTAACCCTAACCCTAGGCCCTAACCCTAACCACTATCCCAACCCTAAACCTAACCTAACCCTAACCCTAGGCCCTAACCCTAACCACTATCCTAACCCTAAACCTAACCCTAACCCTAACCCTAGGCCCTAACCCTAACCACTATCCCAACCCTAAACCTAACCTAACCCTAACCCTAGGCCCTAACCCTAACCAATGTCCCAACCCTAAACCTAACCTAACCCTAACCCCAGGCCCTAACCCTAACCCTAACCCTAGGCCCTAACCCTAACCCTAACCCTAGGCCCCAACCCTAACCCTAACCCTAACCCTAACCCCAGGCCCTAACCCTAACCCCACCCCTTATATGGTCATTATATAAAGATAAAAATTTCATATACATTTGGGAATAAATATAAATAATTAATTAATTGGGTTTATAAACATGTTAAAATTGATTAAAAAACATAGGGGAATACGTCTAATTTGATCTGGGAATTCATAGGGTTAAAATACATACATTCAACAATTCATTTCAATTAAAAACACATTATACATAATCAAATTCATGGGGACATAATAAAATTAATAAATATAGGGTTAAAATTAATGGTAATAGGGATTTAAATTCATTTATTCAATTTTATACAGCATTTTAAGGGTTAAAAAGGGAAATTCTAAAGCCAAAAGCAAAAACAAAATACTAAAGCGAAAATTAAAAGACGATTATAACAGAGGTTATAAAAGGCGAACGGAAGGGAGAGAGCCATTTCTAACCTGATCGCCTAAGGGACAGCATTGCAGCCAATCATTCCACTCACTTTTTGAGTTTTTTAGTGTGCCATACACCTGAGGAAGGCCGCTATTGGCCGAAACGTCGTGTGGGCACACCTTCCTTTGTTTTTGAGCAAGGCATTTTTTTGAGGAAGCATTTTATTTTGAAAGCCATTTGATTTTATAGGAATTTGATATTTTGATTTTATTTTTTATTTTAAAACAACTGAGAATAAGTTGATTTACATTTAGGACAAGACAAAGACAATTCATTTTAAGACTTTTATTTTGAAAAATTTAAAAACAAATTCATTTTATAGGAAGTTTTATTTCGTTGTTTAAGAAAAACTTTTTTATTTTACAAAAACAAGACAAATTACAAAGAGGGGACTCCGCAGGGATGTGGAGACGGGACGGGTGGAGGGCGAGTGCACCTCCCGCCCCTTTCAGATCTGGAGGGGGACGGGGAAAACCCTTCCCTAACCCCTAACCCTAACCCCTAACCCCTAACCCTAACCCTAACCCCTAACCCTAACCCTACCCCTAACCCCTAACCCCTAACCCTAACCCTAACCTAACCCTAACCCTAACCCTAACCCTAACCCTACCCTAACCCTAACCCCTAACCCTAACCCTAACCCTACCCCTAACCCTAACCCCTAACCCCATAACCCTAACCCTAACCCCATAACCCTAACCCTAACCCTAACCCTTCTATGGAAGGACTGTTAAGAACTGTTGTTAAGCTAACGGGAGAAATTATCTGGACTGTGCAGCGCAGCAGCAGCAGGACACTGCCAGGGAGGCTGGAGAGAGAAGCAACTGGAGAAACAACCAGGAGAGTTAGCTTGTTTGTCATTGTTGCTAATGATATCAGACTGGTTAACCAGCAGCCATTAAGTTCTGTTAACTAACAAATAAGATGACCAACAGTCAGAAATGGATGTTATAACATGAATACTTCATCTCCATGATAGAAAGAAGAAGATGTCAGATAATGTGAGTCAGATACAGCTTCTCTCTCTGTCTCTTTGGTTGCTAATTTCATCTCTGACGGTTAAATGTCTCTCTGTGTGGCTGTTGTGTGAATTTATTTCCTTAGCAGGAATGCAGCAGAGATATATATATGATGTGTTGCGGGTAGTTTGCTTGTTGAAGTTACAGTGAGCTGTCTGGACTCACTCATTCATGTGGAATTGATCTCGTTTTTAATTGAGTGGTTGTTCAGTCACCTGTTGATGTTGTGTGATTAGTGAATGAGTGTGCAGGAGGTCTGGCTGCTTGCTTCTGACAGTTTCTTTAGTTTGTTTTTAAGCTGAGTTGTATATTGAGTAATAAGCTTAAAATAACTAGAATAACAAATGTTAACTAGTGGTGTAACTGATCGTAGTTGATCCGTGATCCGTACGGATTGCCCCCCACGGTTCGGCAGGCATATGAACTGCGGATTAATTGCAAAATTTAATGTCTCATTTAAGACAAAATAAACAAACTGCTGTAAGTACAACTCATGGGCAGACAGCGTGTCGCTAACAGGAATTTTGAAGAGCAACGATCCAACCAGCATCTAACGAGTCCGAAGTGACATCTGTAGATGTGTTTACACGCTGTTTGATGTGCTGCAGCTGAGCAGCTAATTAGCATCTAGCTGCTAACTGACGTTAGCGGTGAATGTTTATTTGGTGGCTCGTTCAACAAGCTGCAGGACGAGACGTGTGTTCATGTTTCTAAGTTATCATCAAGTTTTGATGATGTGGACAGAGGCTGTTTCATTCACTACCGTATTAAAAAGAGGAAGGTATCATGTCTTATACTGCGATAATTGAGCATTGAATATCTCATATATTTTATTTTATTTTATTTTATTTAAGCATTGGACATCTTAAATGTTGTTTGTCTTGAATGTTTTCATTTAAGACCATGGGCAAAAGCTCATTGCTGTTTCGTGCTGTAAGTGTGTTACAGAATAAATAGAAAAAGTTTTATTGTCTCCCCCTTTTTTTTTTTTTGCTGATCCAAAAAATGATCCGATCCGTGACTCAAATCCGATACGATGCAAACCGTTAGTTTTGTGATCTGTTGCACCCCTAGTGTTAACATGTCAGCTTTGTAGACTATATTTTGTATGTCGTGCACATAGATGAGTGTGTAAGTCATGTATTTGATACATGCATTAATACTTTCTGATGTGAACCTTCACTTTTAGATCTGTGAATGTTTTTAGTGTTCAGTCTTTCTAGTATTCAGCACTGATCTGTTCCTGTATCACATTATAAGCTTTGTGGTACTTTATATATTTCTGTACACTAAGAAAATACACAGGAAACACATGTAAATCATGTGATATCTTGTCTGTTTTTGATGAGAACATAAATCTGTTGTCACAATAGAGTAATACTATAAATTTGAATTTCACTTTGTCGGTAAAATCACACATCTGAACCAGTCCATGGCTAAAATGAGCTCTTCTTTGTTTAGAAACAATATTTATATGCTAAATGTCTATAAAGAAGCAGCCTTTACACCACTCAAGGGTTTTTGTTTTTAAAAGCAAATTGTCTTATTGGCATATAAAATTGCCCCCCACCCCTCCGATTTCATCAGGTGGGGGACAATGATATAGTTTGATGTGGTTTGTTTGATACCATGTTGGTTTTCCTCCTGTCCTCCCCAATTTTTTGAGTCACCAGCCGCCACTGGTGTGGGGGTTGAATGCAGCTCATTTTTGTAGGATACAGCAGAAAGGCCTATATACATACAGTACATTATATACAAACTTTGTATGAAGTCTGGTGTTATTATCATTTATTTTACAATAATTATAGGTCTTATATTTATAATTCAGTAGTGGGGATGACCTATGAGGGGAAGGGAAAAAATGGAGTGAGAGTGACAGTTTAGTGATAAAGTGCAGTAGAAAAATAAAATCAAAACTAAAATTTGTAGCTCTGTACTGCAGTTTTTCCTTTATTAGGACCCGAGCACCTAGCGGTTCGCTCACACTCTCCATTCAAATATATGAGTATTTTTCTGTGTCCAGCTGCAGTTACTTATTGTCTCTACACACCTGACAGTACACATGTCAATCAAACTTTGACCAGGTCATGTGGGTTAAAAGTCTTTACTTTTCTAAAAATAGACTTGATTAAAATTAGGAAATTAATTTGTTTTACACACAAACTCATCAAGAGTTTTGTTTACTAATTGAAATTCAAGTGAATGGGCCCAAAACAAACATTTTGATGTCACAGGTGTGAGCGAGACAGACAGGTGTGAATGAGACAGACAGGTGTGAACGAGACAGACAGGTGTGAACGAGACAGACATGTCTCACCCTGCAGAAAATTCTCATCCTCACACCGTTGAGATTTGATGTTTCGCCATGACAGAGGAAGTTGCTATAACTTCATCGTAAATGCTCCAGTCTGCACCAAACCATCAGTGATGCACACTGGCTGAATAGCGCCCCCTATGAAATCGCAGCGAAGCAGCCCCAACAGCAGGTAAAATAGTGGACAAAGGAAGTGATGTTTATCTCCTTCTTGCACTGTCTGAAAACTTTACTGCAGTAAAGGATCTGGGTTCTTCTTCCACCTCTGATATAAACACATACATTACATTTGCATACTGGTCTAATGTAGTATACTGAGTTAAGCATTCATGTGTCTTCTGTTCCAAGCTGATCTGTTTAAAAACAGAACACTACAGTGTTCCTTCCTGCTATTAATGAGGTGTAGCATCTTTCTCATGCTACATTGTTCTATTTGTGTTTTATTGGACTTATTTCTATTTCATGCTAATTTATTACTTGTGTTTGATGTGCACATTTCTCTGTGTGGGAGAGTCTCAGCTACATTTGGTTTGGTTTAATGGAAATAAAGCTGAACCTTCAACAATTCAACATCATCATCAGATCATTTGTAGCTGAACGTCAGAAAGCTGTTAAAATCTGTGACATTTGTGAACTTTACATGATTTTATAATTTAATTAATGCCATCTAATTTGTATTTGTGCTTGTTACAAATGTCCTGTACTTAATCATTATTCATTTGTATAAAAGAATTTAACAGCTCAGGGTTCATTATAAAAACACAGATTATAATTTCTGCCCTCTGCTACAAACAAACTCAGAGTATTTTATATTCTGACAAATGTTCTCATAATAACAAGATGCTGCGTTATAAATATGACCTGGTGTTAGTTTGCACATGTGGTTAAATTACATCATGTAGACAGATAAATAGCTGCTAACTGATTGACGTGTGCACCTTCATTTACTCTTTATTCCACAATCAGAGAAAAGCCTTTTTTATTTTGATGCTCCACTCACTGGACAGGAAGTCGTATTCCTGTCAGCTTGATGAGACTTTTCTTCTCTTATCGCTCGCGCCTCCCTCCATTTCAAATGATGTGATGTCACAGCAGAGCAAGCCAATCACAGGTGACCAATGAGTATGTAACATACAGCATTGAAACTGAATATTTTTTAATAAGCGACGTACTCAGAGAGCACATCTATAACAACAATTTAAATTTTTATGTGATGCAGAACTGAACATTTCTGTGAAAATGAATGTTTGAACCACAGAGAAACATTCACACATATAACAGGTTTTTATCACAGTTAAAGTGAATTTAAATAAACAGAAACTGAACAAAGCTCAGAACTCAAAGCTGACATGTTGGACTGAAACCTTTCAATGTTTGTGTCCATAAAATCAAACCTGAAACAAACTGAAAGTCCAAACAGCAGCGAGATGAAGAACAGACAGAAGACGTGATACAGTTTCCTTCTGCTTAATTATTATTTATGTATTCTGATATTTATGTATCTGTCTCATAAAGACATGAAATAATTCAAACGATGAGACTCGAGTCCTGGTGTCGTTCTCACTTCAGGCTCAATCTGACATTTTTTATTTTAGGTCTGACATTTAGTTTCAGTGTTTACAGTCTGTGACCTTTGACCTCTGACCTCTGACTAACATCCACAAAAACTGTTTTGTAACCACAAACTGAGAAAATATTTTCTGTAGAAACTGTCAGAAGTTTCACTAGAACTGTACCTCTATAGTAGTATCTCCATGTGATGCTACTTTCTACATTTCAGAGGGAAATATTGTACTTTCTACTCCACTACATTTATTTGACAGCTTTAGTTACTTTTCAGATGAAGATTTGACACAATGGATAATATAACAAGCTTTTAAAATACAACACATTGTTAAAGATGAAACCAGTGGTTTCCAACCTTTTTGGCTTTTGACGTCTTACAAAAAGCAGTGTGTAGTCGGGGTCACATTTCACATGTCTATGAGTTGTTAACAGCTCCACCAAATAGTGATTTTTCCCTCTAAACTTCTCACATGCTTTCATTTCAATAAATGTTCAAATGATCCAATATTTCAGCAAAAATCAAAGATTAGAGAAAAAGTCCAAAAACTGAAAACAGATTTGTGTATCAGAACTTTGTTTTTTCTTCTTTCCTCTCCCATTAATCATCTCACCACCCCTCAGATTTATCTGCTGACCCTTTGGAGGGGCCCGACCCCTAGGTTGGGAACCACTGGACTAAACTAGCTAACTGTATATAAAGTAGTGTAAACTAGCTCCACCTCCAGCAGCTACAACAGTAACATGCTGCTCTAACACTGATGCTTCACTATTAATAATCTAATGATGTCATATATAATAATATATCAGTCAGAGGGACCAAACCACTACTTTTACTGCAATACTTTAACTACATCAAGCTCATAATACTTATGTACTTTTACTGCAATACTTTGTTTGTCAGACTTTGTGACTGTGTGCAGGCCTGCTTTGTCTCATGCACATGAAGTATGAGGCCCTTACCTTCATTTCCTGGAGAATTAACTTAACCCCCTAACCCCCTAACTCCCTAACCCTAATCCCCTAACCCCCAACCCCCAACCCCCAACCCACACCCTCCTGTCAACTTCCAGTCAAAACTGGTTTGCTACTGAAAGAAATCTGACATCAATATCTACATTCAATATAAATGAAGTCACCTGTTCAACATCTTTGGTGCAGTCAGATGCCCAGGCTGCATGATGAGGATGTGCTTCAGTTGAAACCTTGTGTAGAGAAAGGGATAAAATATCATTAAATAACCAGTAAGACACAATAAGACTGTACCTGCTGATATGTAGTGAGTTAACAACACAATTATCTATACAGGAGAATGATAGGAGTAAACTATTACTGGGGAAACTCAAGTTCATGTAAAAATACATGGTGACTGACCAAAGCTCTATTCATTATTACTCTACACGGTGCACCTGTTTTGTTTATTTTGTGAAAATACTGTGAAATTACGGTAGACTCAAACTGCAACTTGTTAGCTCTTTGTGAAAATGAAGTTCTGTCTGTACCTTTAATCTCCGTGGCCAGTCCGAATTCTCCATAGTTGTAGGTTATCTCTTCCCCTGGCCTGATGTCCTTGATTGCAAATAAACAGAGATGAGGCTTTCTATCCACAGTAATGATCCTCATTCTGCTGTTTGGGCTCACATGATCATCGTTGACGAGTCTCCCTAGAGAGTCGTCCTCTCTGGCTGCATCAATACTGAAATTACAAAAAATTCTGATTACAAAATGTAAAAGTATAATGACAGAAGCACACTATACTGAATGAATAAATAAATCACTACCACCTCTACTACTACTACTACTACTATTACTACTACTACTACTATTACTACTACTGCCACTACTAACATCAAGTTAGTACAAAATGGCAGAGTTTGTTTTTCTGGGTGAAATTAAACTTACAAAAAAATACTGTAAATTAAGTATGACAACACATGTACCATAGTTTTTTCCCATTGTAGAGAAATTCAAACATGAAAACCTTCAGGGCATCGTGGTACAGTCAGCCTGTTTTCATGTTCCTGTGTGATTTCCAATCGATATTCAATAAGAAAGTCTCCCTTCTGAAAGTGGCGGCAACTGAACACTCCTCGACCTAACAAAGAACAGAAGATGTGTCAGAAATATGAAGAGATTAAAGCAATAATTAAAAGTATACCTGTGCTAAAGAATTTTTAACAAATGGCAACTCACCTTTAAATGAATTAATATATTTTATATTGAATCCATCCTTGTCCTTGCCCAAGGATGAAAAATATGCTGCCTCTTCTTTAGGTTTAATCTTCACTCTCTGTGGCCTCATTGCTGACATCTCATGCTAAAGATGATGATGACTTCAGTAAAGATATAGAAAAAAATCTGATCAGTTTACCTATCATAGTTTGTTAACAACTTACTGCAGACCTATTTTACAGTTGACTTTCAGTCTTTTAAGTGTCTGTGTAGGAAATGTGCCAAACAAATAGATATGCTATACAAATAAATTTGCCTTGCCTTACTAGTAAGCCATATGTCAGACTCGGGGAAGCAGGAGTGGACCCAAACGCAGAGGCCGGAATGCAGATATGATGAAAAACTCTCCTTTAATTGTGGATGGTCATGAACAGTCAAACAGAGCAGAACAGAACTAGCAGATGCAACAACACAAAACGATCCAACAAGGACTGAACAGAAAACCAGAACTTAAAAAGAAACTGAACTAACAAGGAGATGAGGTGCAGGTGGGGAGATGGGTGGAGAACTCAAGAGAGGGAAGTGAACATACAGGGAGCTGATTGGCTGAGGACACACAGGGAGCGGGGCAGGACTAACGAGTCCAAATGCAGGGCAGGTGTGGAGGAGCACATGAACACACAAGGGAAACAGAACAAAAACCCAGAAAACAAACTCAATGCCATCTACACTAACCCATCCATAACCAACCACAAACACAAACCCAAGTACACAACCCAACAAACCAATGATGCAGTCCTCCAAAACCCACCACCCAACCCATACAAGAAAACCCCCATGAACCGAAGGACCAGACAGAAGTGCAAAACCAGGAGACCCCAAAGAACACAACACAAGACCAAAAAACACCCAAAGTCCAGGCAAGATGTGACACCATACTGGTGAACAAGCACATAGTTTTGAACCTAGACTAAATTAAGTCAAGGGTCAAAGTGTAAATGCCCTGAAAAGGCAGTATATGTGTCAAAGATGTGTGGACATAAACTTTCCTCTGGTCATGTATTATAATGACTGAGCACTACACAACTACATAACATTACAATCAATACTGTACATACTGTGTGTGTGTGTGTATTCATGGATTATTGTTATGGATTATTATTACCATGGATTCATAATTCACAAACTAAAGTGTGATAACTTCGCTCATGTCTAGTACTGATAGCACTACCTCATAATGTACAACCTACAACACTACCAGTACACTGAATTAATAACAAAGACATTTCAGCAAACATACAACATACATAAATTTACAGGATAGTCTGCAAACTACATCGCCAGTCGAGTGATTTTCCCCACATCACTTACTTAGTCCAAAGACGACACTGCAATTAGCATAACATGACGTTAGCATTGTTAGCTTATTCGCCGTCAGTTAGCATAACATTAGGTTAGCATGGTTAGCTTATTGGTCATCCTGTAATTAACATCATTACTCCACAATGCACTGACATACCGTAATACCAATACTTTCCCGAGAACATATATGCATTCATCTGAATATGAACTGTTCATATATACAGAATCACACCTGAAAAGGGAGTTTCTCACAAAAGCAGAAGCATCACATTTTCACTTATAATTTCTCTCACTATCAACCACGTCCAAGCAAAGCCAACGTTAGCTAAACTAAGCTAAACTAAACTGTCCTCAAACTAAGCTAGCGTTGGCATTAATTTCCCAGAAATTTATATGATCAATTGCTGGATGAAATGGCACTTTCAACTAGCTACCGATATCAAAAAAGTTGCCTTGACTAGTTTCTGGACGCGAAATGTAGTTCTGGGTTTTGAGACTTACCTCTTCTCCACAGGTGCAGGTGAAAATGTGCTGGTTCAGCAGAATATAACGTAATGTTAACCAGGAAATGATTTGGTGGCTGGCTGAAGAGAGGTCACCTCACCAAGCAAAGCCAACATTAGCTAAACTAAGCTAAACTAAACTGTCCTCAAACTAAGCTAGCGTTGCCATTAATTACCCAGAAATTTATATGATCAATTGCAGATTTTACACAAATTCACGTGAATCTGAATTGTGGAGACATTTGCTGAAACTTTGGATTCTGGGTCTCTACACCTATAGAAACACGTCTACGCTGTCCGAATTATGACGACCCTGTCCCTGTCCTCACAATTCAAAATGTCCTCGCAGTGTGGCGTGTATTCATGCAAAACGTCTCCATAAACCACAAATGCGCACACACACACTCACACACACACACAAACACACACTGACACACACACACACACACTCACACACACACACAAACACACACTGACACACACACACACACTCACACACAAACACACACTCACACACACACACACTGACACACACACAAACACACACTGACACACACACACACACAAACACACACTGACACACACTCACACACACACACACTCACACACACACACACAAACACACACAGGCCAGACCGAAGAGTCCACAACTTACCTCTAAAATACTTACCTACCTCTTGTTCCTTAATACCTACCTCATCTCTCATGGGTGTCGGGATTTTTCGAAAAGTTACTCCATGGGTGGTACGAATAGACTCCAAATGACCTGAAACGTGCTCCTAAATACTTTCTGTGTGCTCGATTTTGGCCTCCACACTGAAATTTTCATCCCATTCATTTCCAATGGGGAGGACATTTTGCTCTATAACTCGGGAACCAAAAGTCGTAGAGACTCGGGAGTGGGTGGCATCAGACCTAATTTGGGGGCTCTGAACGCGCCAGTCTTGGACCCATGTCTCTACGAGATACCGTTGCTGAGATACAGCCATTTCAAAAACCAAAAGTGACGTATCTCAGGACTGGAAGCTCGCACATGCTCATGGGTGGTACTGTTGGAAAGGCCGTACCTGAATTAGTGGGGATGGAACTTGGTTCCAAGTCTCTATGACCTCCCTATCAAAAGTTATTCATGTTTGTCCCGTTTTGTCCAGTGAGACAAACCTCGTTTTACCCCCATATCTAACCTAACCCTAACCCCTAAGCCTAACCAAATTTCTGTCACCGTTAAAGTAATCAGGGGGTTCTCCTCTGGGCTGCACTTGAATATAAAAAAGTGTGAACTTCTGGCCATTGAGTGCTCTAAAATCTGCCCTTTATATTACAATTAAATATAAAGGGCTATATTTAGGAAATATTAACTATTAAGGATCAACAGGAGATCCGGTTATACAAAAAACTCAAAGAAAATTAAACCAATGGCTCTTAAGGGATCTCTCGTTAAGAGGCAGAGTATTAATTATTAGGCAGACTGACATATGCAGCTTTGGCTCTGCAACTTGATAAACTACTACTAAAAAAAAAAAAAAAAAATCCTCAGCTTCATGTGGAAAAATAAGACACATCACTTGAACAGTTGTCATGAAATTCTTATGATTGATTTTATATATATATATATATATATATATATATATATACACATATATATATATATATATATATATATTGTTAGTATGACTTTTATTTGACCCCATGTATTTCACTGATTTTGGATGTTGGACATGGGACCTAAATATCCCATAATTTGCATGTCATTTTAGGTAATATAATATAGCCCTTCTTGGGGGGACCTTTAAATACAAATGATGGGTTTATGGTCAAGTTTGGAACTGTTCCAGATGTGGTATGTTGTGACACATAATATGTGGTGAGGTAGTTGTCAACCACTTGATTGGAGGGCTCCCTATTGACCTAGTGCCCATGGAAAACCTATGTTATTCAAGTGATAAGATACAGATGTGTAACCCCATATAAGCTATGCACCGACAGTGGTACATTGCCCAGACCATCTTTGTACATGGAATGGACCCGATGGCCATCGTCTAATAAACGTCTACAAAACAAGAACTTCGTCAGCTCTTCCTTTGAACGATATCATCACACATCCTTCCTTTCATTTGGCGTCACGAACAGCCGGTGACGAGATATCAGGTAAGCAGATGTTTGTGATATTCTAAATTTCACTGCTTACCTGACTGCTCACTGCGAAGTACCTGGTTTTTGGATGATGTGGTGTGATGTTGTTCTATTGGCTATGTGGGACTGAATCAAATTATTAATTACATTGGTACGGTTATTGAAACCACTTCTCATAGTAATTGTTGATTGGTTTTGAGCAACTGTTGTCAGGGGCACTTAACATATAATTTATCATTGGGGTCGGACTGTGTGTGCCTTACGAGTGCACGCCTTGGTGTTCTGACGAAGAGAGGTCAGACACATAGAAAAAGAGAAATCTCCGGAGTGGACACACAGTATAAGTCACACTGTCAGAGCGCTTTTCAAAAGAGAGAAAAGCGGGTCTGGGCAGGGGTGCAGACGAGAGGCTATAGAGCGCTCCGTCCCGACAGAGACACTGTTAGAGCACTTTGAGAGAGAAAGTGGGTCTGGACGGGTGTCACAGGCAAGGGCTGTCTAGCGCCTTGCGCTGTTTGTAAATAAAGGTTATTGGGTTGTTGATTATATAGCGGTTGAGTGTTTTCTGACATACAGTTGATCGTTATATCAGCCCACACAAAAAAAAAAAAAAGAGTGGAGGAGACATAAGAAAGTTCTTATTTCAGAGACGCTGCATGTTTTAGTGTATTATATACTAACAACATTTAATCATGGGGTCACAATCCAGTAAAATGTGTAAAGAGGAGATTGAGATAAAACACAAAACAGAACATGATCTACCAAGAAAGGAAAGGAAAGCAATGAAGAAATTGTTAAAGACGAACCCTCACCTTAAAGAAGTTAAAACTAAAACAGTAAATCAGATGACACCTAGAGAGTGGATGCAAACTAAAATAGGATTTTACTACGTCGAACCATTCTTAACAGACATCTCCGAGTGGACAGATAATAAATTTCCCAGAGACGGTAGTTTTGATAAGAGTAAATTAGACTTCATACGAGCATACATAATGGATAATACTGCCGTACCTAATCCGAGTTGGGACAAAGAATATATGATAAAGGTGTTCAAAGCATGGGAGCTGATGAGTCGTCAATGGCCAGCAAATATGACAAAAAAGTTGATGAAAAAGAAGAAATTTAACTTTACAATGACACAAGATACAATGAATACGGAACAAGTGCAAGGGGAGAAAACACAAATGATCAAAACAACACCAGAGAATAAGTTATATCCTAATATAGATGACATTATATCTCCGCCCGAATATGAATCTGATAATGAAATTATGGAATGGATGATTTTATGTACAGAAAACAAAACTAAACCTTGCACGCCAAAAAAAGTCACTGCATCTTTGATATTTCCAGTGGAAAATATATCTAATCAAATCAAGGGCTGGAGAAGACAGTGTGCTTTTGAATGGATGCAAAATTGTAGGAAAATGTTTGATACGATATCAAGCAAGTATCATGGGCACAGTGACAGAATTCGGGCACAACAAATCAACTATCTGAAGGAAGCAATGTCCTGTGAATTCAAAAAGTGTTTTGCCATACTGAAGAATGGGCAAGAGATAGAGATTAATGAAGTATCTAAATGCATGATTGATAGTTTCAAAAGAGTGTTGAAACGGTATGAGCGCGAACAGGGTTTCACATTAGATGTAGAGAGATTTAAAGACCCTAAATACACTAAAGCGGTAATTAACAGTATTACGGATAAAGATGCAGAAATTCTTCATGACCTTATAATGACATACATACAATATCAAGAGGAGCAAGAGAAACAATCAGCGGACGGAGAAACTCTGAATGTTGCGTTTCCACTAGTCACGTTTGATGATAGAGTTTTAGACAAACCTTTGACGCTGAGTGAAATATCACAAATCACACGGGACGCCCCTAAACCACTGATAAATCCCACAGCCTTTCTGAACTGGTGGACAACTGCTTTAATGCATAGCGCAATGTCAGGGAGAGATGTTCGTTACATATTGACAACTTTAATGCCAAATATCAGTGTAGACAAACTGATAGAAGCATGTGAAACACTAAGTTTTGATAATGACGGTCCTCTTGAACATGAAACACGATTGGAGAAGAAATATCCATGGTTAGACAAAAGGCATAAAGAAGAACACATTAGAGAAATGGCTGATTTTCTTCAAAAGAATGCTGCGCAAGAGAGAGATATCACGCAAATTTTGAATTGCAAACGTAAATCTAATGAACCAATGTTTGAATATGCAGCGAGATTTCAAAAGTGCTGGAAAGAACAGGCCAAATTAGAAATAAAGGAGGACAAAGACCCTTTTTTCACTGCTATGTTTCTAAATGGACTAGATTCAAATTCTTCTTACACTCTAAAAAGATGTTTACTCTTTAACTCCACAAGAATTATTAAAGAAAATAAGGGAGTTAGACGCCATTGGGTTGTTTGAAAAGAATAAGAATATGACACAGGCTTTGCAACTCAATCATGAAGAGCCAACATACAATTTGGCAGGTTTCCAAAACACGAACAGAGGGAGAGAGATGAGAAGAGGCAGAGGCAGAGGAAATGGAGCTTGGAGTGAGGGGCAGAGTTGGGCCCCCACACAGAGAGGAGGTTACAGGCAGATGACAAGAAGGGGGAGAAACTTCAACAGGAATGGAATTGGACGTGGAGCAAGGCGAAATCCATCTGATGTATGCCATTATTGTCAACAGATGGGACATTGGGCAAGAGATTGTGAACTAAAATGGCAGGAAGAATGTCAAAGACAGACATACACAGGAGCAAATTTTAACAATAATACACGAAGGGGAGTGATTCGAAGGCGTGAACAAGAGAGAAACACGCATGACACATGTAACATTTTCAAGTTTACTAAAATAACTAACCCCAGAGTTATTCTAAGTATTATTGCATGCGGCATGATATTGACTTGGATAGTTATAAAATGTAATGTAGACGGAGTTAATATGAATGATGGAAGTGATGAGAAAGATAAAAGCATGTGGGATAGAAAAGAGGAGAAAAGTGAAAGGATGAAGAGGATGACTAATCGCATGAAAAGAGCAAAGAGGTCAGAGATTGTGAAACCTAGACCGCACATGGAAGTAGGAATGATGGATCACGTACCAGTGACTGATTTGGAAATGCAATGTCTGTATTACCCACTAACAACTGAGGCAACTAAACCCTACTACATTAATAAGGTCACATACATCACAATTGAACCACATAAGGTAGATGTACGAGTGGATTACCAATTGGTAGCAAATGAGACAATTGTAACTCGAATATTTGTATTGAGTGCATTGACATCAAGACCGAGTGTAGACTTTTGTAATGATGTATGGGAGAATATGACACCAAAATTCTACGTGCACATAGATCAAGGTGCGTATAAAGAATTTCACTCCATTGTGTTGAAAGCCGTCCAGAGAAAACCACCCCAAGTATGTGTAAATGCGATAACCGGTATCATACGATGTGACCTTGGGTTTACTAAAGGATGCAGAAGTAATATATATATTCTCACCAGTTATCCTTTTCCAGCTCTGGATAATGTGATTTGGTCGTGCGGAGAGAATGTGTATACTTTCATACCTCCAAATTGGCAGGGAACTTGCGCACCATATTGGATCCCCAAAATAGCTAAATTTACATCAGAGACAGAAGCTGAAAAAGATAAAATAGGCGTTGAAGACACTCAAGAAATAGAATGGCCAAATACAACATGGAGAGACCAGAAGGCGAATGAGGTGACTGAGGAGGACGATACACACACTTACAAGGAATTGAACATCAAACTAGGATCAGGCCATCCTTTTGAATCTAATTTGTGGTATCAATCAATCAAGAGAAGAGTTAGAAGATTGACACAGAAATCTTGCTATGCATGTTCGTTACTCCTGTTGTCAACCAGAGATGTATTCGTTCTGGTAGCAAAACCTCTTAAAGGACCAGAAGGATTACCTGCGTTATGTACACTAGCATATATGTACGTAGTCCAAAACCACCCTAAGACAGGAACACACGTGTTAACAACTTCGTCTCCGAGACCAATAATTAAAACAAATAGAATGTATTTCAGTAAGATACTTAATCTAGTGATGAAAGAGAATAACATCATGTACAAAGTAACACAATATGCAATTTATTCCAACATCTCAATTAGTCAATCAAATGGACAGGATCTCGTGAGCATTCATGTGACTAAATTTCACGCACCAGGAGATCACCCATCTCTCGTGGGATGTACTAGTTTCTATGAGAAACACATTTGTGATGTGCCATATGATTTATCGGCGACACCGACGAAGTCATCAGCAATTGTTAATGACACTGACATTTTTGACCTATGTCTTGAAGGAAAACAAGAAAACGACACAGGAGGAGGTCAAAATATGGGATTTGTGCAGGTTGACAAATGTAGATACATCATTGACAAAGGGAACGATTATGCACAGTTGGCATTTATGGGTGTACCAGTGATGGAAGGATTTTATTGGTGCTGTGGAGAACATGTTTGGGACAGTCTTCCACCGCGATTCAAAGGACGATGTGGAATTTGCATACTACATGACGTAACTTATGTAGTGGAGCCCGTAGAGTATATGAGAAATAATGTGACTTCGTCTAGAGCCAAAAGAGAAGCCAGAGAAGTAAAAGGATACATACATCTGAGGAACACTGATCCTCAACGTTTGGCAGAATAATATTACGCATTGGATGATGGGTACCAGATTTACACTCATTCTCAAATGGTGTTCGCATCTATATTTTGGAATACTGAATTGCAGTACAATAATCACTATCTTATAGCGTTGACACGACATGATTTGGCATTAGTGGCTAATTCTACATCTTTAGCGCTTAAGTCTATCAGTAGTGAATTGGATCTGATTAAGCGATTTGCTAATGACAATCGTGTAGCATTGGACGCTTTAACCGCAGTCAATGGCGGCGTCTGCGCGATCGTGGGTGAAGGATGTTGCACGTATTCGCCCTCAGATTCGGAAGGAAGCGGCAATTTGTCAATTGCGATTAAGAATTTGAGAGATATCCAGGAAAGCATTGTTGCAGTTAATAGGAATGCACGAATGGAAATGGGTTACAGAGGAAACAAGATATGGGAAAACATTGCAAGGTATTTTGGGGGAAATTCTGTTTTAGCTTGGCTGGTAGGATTATGTGCCCCTATCATAGGCATTGTGGTGATAGTAGCCATAATAATGGGTTGTTGTTTCCCAATTTTCCGTGCCTTAATCATGAAATCCGTTTCTTCTGTTTCCAAGACTATACTGGTCCAGAATCCAATCAGAAACACCTACATCTACGCTCCACCTGAGATGAATGAAGACGACGACTCGACGTCTGTTTCATCCGAATCGTCTGAAGATCCAATGAACAACGTGGACTAAGGACTGAGAGACATATTGTAATAGTCAGAAAATGTGGAGAAGATGAGGATAATGAGATACGATGGGAACTCTGTGTATGAAGAGACGCACATGGGAGCATTCTCACTTGCTTGTCAGTGATTTGGTGAAGTCTGGTTAAAGGGGGGTCGGAGAACCAATAGGGGCCTCATCCCTGAAGCCAGTGAAGAGTTGTAGCGAGGATACAATGGTAGCCAGGTCACTATTAGAAGTGAGGGAGAGTGAAGCAGGTGTAGTTTAACATAACAGAGGATAATAAAGACTGATGTATTCTGCAAACAGCATGGTAATGTGAAGATTTGAGGACAAGACGGAAGGGAAGTTTTACATGTACTATGTGTATTTTCTAGCATGTGTATGTAAGATGCTACGTTTATGGCCATATGTGTTAATTATGATATCCTTATGCAAAAAAAAAGGGAAAAGAAAAAAAGGAAAAAAAGGGGGAATTGTTAGTATGACTTTTATTTGACCCCATGTATTTCACTGATTTTGGATGTTGGACATGGGACCTAAATATCCCATAATTTGGACCTTTAAATACAAATAATGGGTTTATGGTCAAGTTTGGAACTGGTCCAGATGTGGTATGTTGTGACACATAATATGTGGTGAGGTAGTTGTCAACCACTTGATTGGAGGGCTCCCTACTGACCTAGTGCCCATGGAAAACCTATGTTATTCAAGTGATAAGATACAGATGTGTAACCCCATATAAGCTATGCACCGACAGTGGTACATTGCCCAGACCATCTTTGTACATGGAATGGACCCGATGGCCATCGTCTAATAAACGTCTACAAAACAAGAACTTCGTCAGCTCTTCCTTTGAACGATATCATCACACATCCTTCCTTTCATATATATATATATATATATATATATATATATATATATATATATATATATATATATGGGATTTCTATACAATAAATACACATTTAAGATAAATTGGTTGAAGCAACTTTTCAGAAACCTTCCCTTCATCTGGAATATTATACCTCTCCACATATTATCTAAATGGGTGGATTAAACTTGTTTGTAAGTACAATATTAATAAAAATCCCTGTAAAAATGTCTGCTTTTCATCACCAGGATTTCTTGTCATGGTCTCTCATCTAGAAACTATTTTTCAGCTCATAACTATTTTATATGGAACAACAACAAAAACAACAACATCTGATTAACACAAATCTCTTCTTATGGAATATCGGTTTCACAATAATATTGTGTTGGTAGATCAGTTATTTAATAAAGATGGTCTTCTCTTTACTTATGAAGGGTTTCCATCAGAATATAATATCCCTGTAACACCAGACTATGTAAAAGTCTTTGGTGTGAAACCTTCTGGAGTCTGCATACTGTTCAAATCTCAGCTGATGGTTAATATCCAGCAGTTATCTCAAACACACACACTTCTATAGGCTAACTTTATTTTTCCAGTTATTCTGGTAATAACAGATCTGTAAGAGCTCTGTTCTGATCATATATTACTACACTACCATATGTGATTTCACACTGGAACCAGTTTGTGGATGATGATATGTAAGAAGGCCGGCATGGCTTCTACCTAATGTTATGGCTCTGTGCTGCTATTCTCCACTACTCTAGAGACCCTCGGCTTTTCCCCTGTGATATTAAGTCTGGACTGAGTGGAAGACAGATAAGATAGTATTGTATTGAACTGAGGGACCCCACGAGATATTATTGCTTATTGTAGTTAACCTTTGTCCTGGCATCTAAATTTGTATGCATGTGAGCATACAGAGCTGAAGTAATACTTTTGCCTTCACATGATTTGGAATGAGTTAGTTTGTTTTAATACCTGAGAACGTGTTTTGGGCTTGTTTCTCTGTACTTCCAGGTTTGGTGCTTTTCATGCAGTTCTCACTAATTGGTGAATCGGTTTTTGGGTTGTGGAAGAGATCTATGTTTTGGACTCCAGGAGTTTGCATGTCTTAATTTATCTTGCAGCCCTGTGGCGGTACTGATTCTCCCTGAACACAGCTGATTGGTAAGAAGCCTGAGAACCAGCTCCCAGCCACAAAAAAATAGAATAAAAGACTAATATTCACTTGAAGAAATCACCTCACAAGGTTCTGTGCAATGGGAAACATCCCTTTGATAAACAAATGCTTCTTCAATAGTAATGAAAAAAGGCCTCTTTAATATGTATAATAAATAAACAAAGTAAAGCCTGAAGGTGTTAGGCTACCGTGAGCCAAGCACAACCTCTTGCATAAATAGCACTAAGATCAACCCAATGCAGGTAACTTGGTTGAAAGGTTTATTTTTTTAGTATTCTTTCAAATGTACCCTCAAATCAGAAAGGCAAAAGACAGGAAAGAAGACTCACAAGGGCATGAACAGATCAGCGTTTCCTCTCTACAGATGAGGTCTGCAGCACGTTGAGGACAGATCAGCGACCACGGTGTGCAGTTTCTCTCCTCTCTTAAACCCCAGAAAAACGACGTTGTCACACCCTGATTGGCCAGGAGAGGAATGCACCCAGCTGCTCTCAATTACTAATTTGGGAGCCAGTCCCCACATTCTGCACAACAGGTGTTCTGAATATCCCTCCAATCAAGCCAGAGGGATTTTGACACGCAACTACACGAATTCAGAACAAGGAAATGACAGCAACTCCCACGAATGGGTGACTGCTACAGCTCATTTAGCTCTGTACAGTAGCACAGTGTGTTTTGTTTGCATTTGGCCTGCTGACATTTGGGGCCTTCTCGAGCCTAATTGTGTTTTGGTTTTCTGTTTGCTGTTTTCCTCTTGTGTTCTGCATCATATCCGTCAGCTCTGCCCTGAGGGCTGTTCCATCAATGCAGCTAAAGGAAGCTGCACTTACTTGAAAAAGTCTGGCTAACTCAGTTTAGCTGCATCTAGTCAACGCTAAGTCTAGCCAGACTGGAATAAGCTTGACGTGTGCGCGTGCACAGAGAACATAAACAGCCCAAAACAGTCGATTGTCAAAAAGCAGATACTATGTCGCAAAAAGAAGAGAAAACTAGAGCGGTGTTCTTCTCCACAGCAGAACAAACCTGCTGATGAAACTATATGAAGAATATAAAGGAGTTTTCACCAAAAAGGCCAAAACTACTACAATTAACAAGGTGAAGGAGATGAGTTGGCACAAAATTGATGACAAATTAAATGCACACCTGTAAGCAGGTAGTGATGGTCTAAAGGTCAGAGGAGTGAACTTAATACTAGAAGGTTGATGGTTCAATCCCTGCATCCGGCTTGATGAGTCTGGGTGGTGAAAGTGAAGAGCAGCGCTTGTCCTTGTTCATGGTTTTATCTTTATTTGTTAATAAATGAGCGTTCAGATCAGTGACTGTGGTTATATTATCACTCGGCTACATAATATCAGATGTATGTTTATAATTATGGTGTCGACTTAAGAGAACCAACTTACCAACGTTATCATCAAGTCTTTGGCACATTTTCTCAAAATGTCCATTTACCAATGTCAATGAAAGTTAAAAATTAAGTTGCAGTTGGAGATGAAGAAACTGGAGACGGATATAAATAAGTGGAAACCGCTTATAGTGATCACGTCTGTCCGGGTCAAATATCACTATAATATCATCACCTTTTCTTTGTCTTTATTTCTCATGCAGAATACCATCTAACTGACATGTGTATATTTATTAGCCTACATGAATATAAAGATACTGAATTTTATTGACTGTTTCTAAATACAGCACAGCTGTTTCAAACGCATTGTGCACATTTTTGAAGCAGCAGATTCTGACTTTTTCCAGCGACAAGTTCCTTCTTTTCCCCGGCGGCAGAACAGGCGAAGACAGCGGTGTTCGTCATCGAGAGAAAATGACTTCCTGTCTCTGTCATGATGTCAGTGTTCACGCAGCAGCAGCCGTTTATCATAAAGTACAAAAATAGATTCACGTAGTTTAAAATGTTTTTCCATATTTTATGTATGAAGAGACCCAAAATGAACACTGTAGGCAGAATACTTGATTTCTCAGGACTTAAATACAAACTCAACTAATCAGACAACAAGGAACAGATGGAAAGACACTGAGACCAGAGGGTTGTTCCATCACGCTGGCTAACAGGATAGTCTGGCTTATTTCAATAAACTTTGCTAATTTAAGTGAGAGTTCGTTCCATCACTGCGGTTTATATGAGTCCCAGTTCAGTAACCACGATAACAACAGAACCAGCTGCTCTGTGGCAGGTTAACGGTCAAACTTCATTCAGCTGCATGTCAAAGAACGTTCGACCGACGGAAACAGACTCTCAAAAAACAGTTCATCAAGTGTCTTTTCGTACTTGCATCACTAAACATAAAATAGAAGAACTGTGAGGGACTTTTACAAAAATACTTCAGTAAATCCCCATTTTATTTGTGGTCACTTCTGTGTTGGACTGAACCCTTTTATTTAAAAGATCAGCGTTTATAACTTGAGGAATAAAAGTGTGCCAGCGTTATTTTAAGTTATTTATTTATTCATTCACTCATTTTGTTCAAGCTGTGAAGACAAAAAGACAATTAAATAAAGTCCAAACCACGAAGCTCTACTATGTTTAAATGTCCACAGTGTTAACTTATCTTAACTAATCACAGTTACAGTGATCAGCTGTTTATATGGATCAAAAAGCTCTGAGACAGAATCATTCATATACAACATTTATGCTGTTTAAATAAGTCGCCTATAGAAATCAAGTAGTCCACCTACAGTGATCATTTTGGATCTCTTCATACATGACAACATGTGGAAAAACATCTTAAACTACGTAAATCTATTTTTGTACTTTACTCCCATGATAAACCTCTCAGGTTTTCACTTCAGTCTTATTGGATCATTTGTTTAGTTTCCTATCTCTGTATCCTGTTCCTGTGTTAGTTAATAAATTTATTCTTCGGTTCCTTGTGCCTGCCGAGTCTCTGCATTTGGGTCCACCTGCTCCGCATTTTATGACACCTAATCAATACTTAATCACCAATAAAGTAAAGGAAATTTCTTTTAGTCATAACATAAATTCTATTCAGCTAAAAAAAGATTTAAGAGGGACATTGATGTAAATTGTGGTTTCTGTTATGAATGTCCAGAAACTGTTGTGCAAAAGCTGCTAAACCTACCAAAATATTTTTACATCATTAAAATCTACGAAATGTGTTTTCATTACTTAAAATATTAATGAAAGTTTGGTCTCCTGGAAAATAATTCACACAAAAACACTTACATGCACATGATAAATCATGTACATGATAAATCTTATTCTTATAATGGCCAAATTCCATATCCATAACTGTAAATTCACTGGTAAGAAATCGTGCTTTACTGGCTTTAACAAAGAGTTCAATCAATACACATTTAATCCAACTCTCTAAAACAAAAGCAATTAAAACTGCACAGTTTTGCTTTACGGTTTTTTTTTTCTATACATCTTTTTGTGTTTACTTTGTTTGCTTTTATTATGTGTACAAAATCGTACGTTATGTACATGTAAGTTATATTTTGTTAAATTAAAAAAACGCACCCCTGATTAACACCCAAAGGCAGCGCTGATCGATCCCAGATCAACCGATTAAACACCCACAGGCAGAGCTGATCGATCCCAGACTGCTCGATCTTTAATCACTGTCATCCTCCGCTGACACGGAAGTCAGGTGAACGCTGACGGTGACCCTGCAGCAGGGTCTCTCCCGGAGCTTTCAGTCATGGTGTTCGAGTCTCTGGTCAGCGACCTGCTGAACAGGTTCATCGGAGACTATGTGGAGAATCTGGACAAGTCTCAGCTGAAGATCGGGATCTGGGGAGGTGAGCTCCGCGGCTAACACCCGGAGAGGCCAGACTCCGTTCACAAATATCGCGCTTTAAAACGCGCTGCGTTTTATACAAATGTAAACAGATCGTGAAACACATCGGAACATCGAATCTGATCATCAGGGTTTAGTCTTTGAATCGGCATTAATCCGACCCACAAATCCGCTTTTGTTCCGATGGAATTTCAACTTAAATCAAAGATTCGTCATAACTCCGCCCAAAATACAGACACTCGATAGCGGAAGGACCGGTTTGTTGTGGTCATGAAATATGAGGTTTTGTTAAGTTAAAACGTTGCTGTCGGATTATACTTATGCCGAACTGTAGAAAACTTCATATCGATGAAGGAAACTACGCAGTCATGCGATTATATATTTAACTGCAACCGGAAAACACGCTCCCGTTAAATTAACAGATGCTCGAACGAGGTTTGCTTGAAGGATATTTGGCCACAAAATGTCAGTAAACGGGCCAGAGAGTAAACAAACAAACCTGCCCGGTCACACAGACTCTGACGGCCGACTGCACCTGTCCAGGTGTGTCTGTCTCATTCACACACTGAAGAGTTCAGTCTGCTCTGATGCGCCAACTGTAACGTGACAGTTAATTCAGTTAACTGCTGCTTATCAGCTGCACACACACACACACACACACATACACACACAGACACATACATACACACACACACACACATACACACACACACACACACATACACACACAGACACACACACACACATACACACACAGACACACACATACACACACAGACACACACACACACACACACACACACACACACACACACACACACACACACAGCTGTTATGTTTATAAAGAAAAACAGATGCAGAATATCAAACTGTTCAGTCAGAGCTTCAAAAAGAACTGCAACATGACAGATATTTGATAAATAATATTATATCTGTAATGACACTGACGGACAGAAAGCAGAGAGGAGGAGGAGGAGGAGGAAGAGGAGGAGGAGGAGGAGGAGGAGGAGGAGGAATATCATTACAGAGAGAATTTCACTTCCTGCAGATGTCTGATTATCTGACTTTAGTTTGGAAATATCTTGTAGCATGAATCAAATAAACAAATAAATCAATATGTCATTGATATCTAATAAAACAGAACATCTCGTTTAAGAGGGAATTCTGATCAGTAATCAATAACATGTTGTATATATGATCTTTACATGAACCTGTCTGTCAGGATGATGACATCACTATTTCCTCATACCTGACACACCTGACAGGCAGCAGGGCAGAGTGTCTGAAAATGTCCTGATCAGTAATCAATCACTGTCTGAAAACATATTCATCCACCCTCCTGATTATATATCTGATCAACGATCAATACTGGAGACTGTTTCTTCTTTTGTCTGTTAATTCTGTTTCTTCTTCTGCGTCTGCAGGAAACGTCGTCCTCGAGAACCTGAAGGTGAAGGAGAATGCGCTGGTAAGTCCCGCCTCTTCGCCATGATGTCATCATGTAGTTTTTACCTGAAAAAACCTGTTTCACCTAAAATGCTTCATCATATTTAATAAATTAAAATCTTTTCTGTACCTGCAGCTGTCAGTACTTCAGTAAAAAGTACCACAACTGCAGTAAAGTACAAGTACAGACAGAAGTACACTACTCACTTCAGTTATAGAGCATAACAGAGCCATAACAGAGCCATAACAGAGCCATAACAGTATAATAACAGTATAATATCAGTATATTAACAGTATAATAACAGAGCCATAACAGAGCCATAACAGTATAACAGTATAATATCAGTATATTAACAGTATAATAACAGAGCCATAACAGAGCCATAACAGTATATTAACTGTATAATAACTATATAATAAACAGTGTAATAACAGTATAATAACAGTATAATAACAGTATAATACCAGTATATTAACTGTATAATAACAGTATAATAACAGTATAATAACAGTATAATAACTGTATAATATCAGAATATTAACTGTATAATAACAGTATAATAACAGTATAATAACAGTATAATATCAGTATAATAACTGTATAATATCAGTATAATAACAGAGCCATAACAGAGCCATAACAGAGCCATAACAGAGCCATAACAGTATAATAACTGTATAATAACAGTATAATATCAGTATATTAACAGTATAATAACAGAGCCATAACAGAGCCATAACAGTATATTAACTGTATAATAACTATATAATAAACAGTGTAATAACAGTATAATAGCAGTATAATATCAGTATAATATCAGTATATTAACTGTATAATAACAGTATAATAACAGTATAATATCAGTATATTAACTGTATAATAACAGTATAATAACAGTATAAAATCAGTATAATAACTGTATAATATCAGAATATTAACTGTATAATAACAGTATAATAACAGTATAATATCAGTATAATAACTGTATAATATCAGTATATTAACTGTATAATAACAGTATAATAACAGTATAATAACAGTATAATAACAGTATAATACCAGTATATTAACTGTATAATAACAGTATAATAACAGTATAATACCAGTATATTAACAGTATAATAACAGTATAATACCAGTATATTAACAGTATAATAACAGTATAATAACAGTATAATAACAGTATAATACCAGTATATTAACTGTATAATAACAGTATAATAACAGTATAATATCAGTATATTAACTGTATAATAACAGTATAATAACAGTATAATACCAGTATATTAACTGTATAATAACAGTATAATAACAGTATAATAACAGTATAATACCAGTATATTAACAGTATAATAACAGTATAATAAACAGTATAATAAACAGTATAATATCAGTATATTAACTGTATATTAACTATATAATAACAGTATAATAACAGTATAATAAACAGTATAATAAACAGTATAATATCAGTATATTAACTGTATATTAACTGTATAATATCAGTATAATATCAGTATAATATCAGTATAATATCAGTATAATAACAGTATAATAACAGTATAATAAATAGTATAATAACTGTATATTAACTGTATAATAACAGTATAATATCAGTATAATATCAGTATAATAACAGTATAATAAACAGTATAATAAACAGTATAATATCAGTATATTAACTGTATATTAACTGTATATTAACTGTATAATAACAGTATAATATCAGTATAATATCAGTATAATAACTGTATAATAACAGTATAATAAACAGTATAATAACTGTATAATATCAGTATATTAACTGTATAATAACAGTATAATATCAGTATAATAACTGTATAATAACTGTATAATAACAGTATATTAACTGTATATTAACAGTATAATAACAGTATAATAAACAGTATAATAACAGTATAATATCAGTATAATAACTGTATAATAACAGTATAATAACAGTATAATAAACAGTATAATAACAGTATAATATCAGTATAATAACTGTATAATAACAGTATATTAACTGTATAATAACAGTATATTAACAGTATAATAATAGTATAATAACTGTATAATATCAGTATAATATCAGTATAATATCAGTATAATAACTGTATAATAACAGTATATTAACTGTATAATAAACAGTATAATAACAGTATAATAAACAGTATAATAAACTGTATAATAAACTGTATAATATCAGTATATTAACTGTATATTAACTGTATAATAACAGTATAATAACAGTATAATAAACAGTATAATAAACAGTATAATATCAGTATATTAACTGTATATTAACTGTATAATAACAGTATAATAACAGTATAATATCAGTATAATATCAGTATAATAACAGTATAATAACTGTATAATATCAGTATATTAACTGTATATTAACTGTATAATAACAGTATAATAACAGTATAATATCAGTATAATATCAGTATAATAACAGTATAATAAACAGTATAATATCAGTATATTAACTGTATAATAACAGTATAATAACAGTATAATAAACAGTATAATAACAGTATAATAAACAGTATAATATCAGTATAATAACAGTATAATAAACAGTATAATAACAGTATAATAAACAGTATAATAACTATATAATAACTATATAATAAACAGTATAATAAACAGTATAGTAACAGTATAATAAACAGTATAGTAACAGTATAATAAACAGTATAGTAACAGTATAATAAACAGTATAATAACAGTATAATAAACAGTATAATAACTATATAATAAACAGTATAATAACAGTATAATAAACAATATAATAACTATATAATAAACAGTATAATAAACAGTATAATAACAGTATAGTAACGGTATAATAAACGGTATAATAACAGTATAATAAACAATATAATAACTATATAATAAACAGTATAATAAACAGTATAATAACAGTATAATAAACAATATAATAACTATATAATAAACAGTATAATAAACAGTATAATAACAGTATAATAAACAGTATAGTAACAGTAAAATAAACAGTATAATAACAGTAATATAACAGTATAATAACAGAATAATAAACAGTATAATAACCGTATAATAACAGTTTATGTGTTTGTGTTTCAGAGTGAATTTGATGTTCCGTTCAAAGTGAAGGCCGGGCAGATCGGTGAGTTCTGACTTTCTGATGTTTAAGCTGTAAAAAACTGAAATCTTCTGATGATGATGATGATGATGATGATGGTCAGTCAGGTGATAACACAAACAGTTGATGAACACAAATAGACGGACAGAAGAGAGAAACTGTTGATGGAGGTTAAATCTCATATTTCTCAGAAGTATTTTTGAGCTTGTTGACTTATTTCAGTCATCAAACACCAAAATGTTACTAACTGCTGTATCAGTTATAAAGCAAAGGATCAGTGCTCATGTGCTGATGACAGAATTCAGTCAGTGTGTTATTTATATTAGTTATTATTCAGTGATGTCATCAGGGGTGTTGATCCAGGTAGAAACAGGTGGTGCAGGTACAGAGCATGATGGGAAACGGGGTGTCGACTTTTCGCTGACCTAAATAGAAACAATGCTGCAGGTGTGTTTGGGTGTGTCACATGTCTTTGTGCTGTTTTTATTTGGTTGAAGTGTGTTGTATGTTAGCATCATGGACAGATTGTCTGACTGTGTTGGAATCGAACAGCTGTGACTTCAGTCTTCAGCAGGTGTTAAAGAGTTAAACTTCCACAGGTGCTGAATATCGTCTTTGTCCTGCTGCAGACAGAAACATCTGCAAACTACAGAGAGACGAGCTGCAGCAGCTCATCCACTCACTTTGGACAAAACTTAAATTAACATTTTTAATTGGTTTATTCATCTTCTGCTGCTTATCCAGGTTGCATTCATTATATATCTATTAATTATAGTTGCATCTAAACTAAACCAGCATGAACCTTATTAGTGAACACAACAAACTGTCTGCTGTGTTTTTGTGTTTCAGGGAAGCTGACGTTGAAGATTCCCTGGAAGAACCTGTACAACGACGCTGTGGTCGCCACGCTGGACGGTCTATACCTGCTGGTCGTTCCTGGAGCCAGTAAGTGGCGCTTTACTGACTGTCCTGTCAGGTTCAAGTAGTTTTAGAAGAAGATTACAGAATGTAATGAAGGACCTCCATCTGATGACACAGTGTCTCAGTCTCCAGATCAGCCAATCACGTTTCAGACGGCTCGTCACTCAGGTGCTCTTAAAGAGGTCATGTTCCAAATTAAGCCACATCTCTGCTTTTTAATCTCTAAATCTTACGAAGAAGTGATTCGAAAGCTCTGAAAAGTGGGCGTGGTGAGCCCTCTGATGGTGGGCGAAGCCAAGAGAGCACAACCAGGTCCAGGTCCAGGTGTTCTTCTCTCCAGCTCCTACTAGAGGATCCTGAGATCCCTCCAGCATGTCCAGGGTCTGCCCCGTGGTCTTCCAGGTGCCCTTTAATACTTCCACAGGAAGGCGTCCCGGATGAAGATCAGCTGAGTGCTTTCAGCATGAAGGATCACTGGTTCTCCTCCTCTTTGCTGTTCACCGGAGACAAAACGTATGTGGACTGGATGGAGCAGCAACAACTGATTCAGGACCAGGACAGAATCCACATCAGTCCATCTCCCTCCAGCAGCCAGACCAGCAGTGAACCCCCTGATGCTGGAGCTCCATTTCTGTTTTAAATTGAAAACACATGTCAAACAACCAGCCCAGAAGAGTCCAGGGCCTCCCTCCTGCTGAGTCACCTGACAGTCTGTCTGTTTTCAGCTTCCTTTGCAGCCGCCGTCTACCGGCAGGTTCTTTGGTTGCTGCCACCTCTGCAGTGACCCACTCAGATCCACATCCCCAGCATTCTTCAGGAGCTCAAGACCTCATGGTCAGGGGGACACCTTCAGGTCTTGTTTGGATTTACCAGGTCTGTCCGACAGCCCCCCCGACATTTGTTCTGATAAAAGCAATTTATCCTTAAAAGTTCTTAAAGCTTCAGAACGATGCAGGTGATGAAAACTGCGTTTGCAGTGAAGATTGTCCAGAGCACCTGTTGAATTGAGCCAGTTGATTGACTGGTCTGGTCTGTAGGGGGGTCTTGTACATATTGACTGATATGTGTTAATATGATGGAGAAGTGTGTGTTCTCAGTTGATGTGTGTGTGTTCCAGCTGGATCTCAGCTGAAAACATGTCCATATAACGGTAAGCCTCCGAAGTTCAGAGGTGGAGGTTCAGGTTCAGGTCTGATCCGGTTTCTGTGCTCCTGTCAGGGCTGCATGACGTTCACAACTGAAATATACTTCCTGTTTTCATCTGATGAAACAAGTACAGGTGTCCTTCACAATAAAAGCCCTCCTGGCTGTTACATTCCTGCAGCTGGAAAGCTTTTACTGTGAAGAAACGCTGTAGAGGGAGAAGTGTTGTGATGTCTGATATCACCAGAGTTTTACAGCGAAGACACGTCATGCAGCCCTGTGTCTGTCGCCTCCTCTTCGGTCTCTTTCATGTAGACTAAGTTTGTATCTAATCTGGGATTCTCCTCTGAAATCACAAGTTTACTGGTTTCCACTTGCTGATCCGGGAGGTTCTGGGAGGATTTTATGGTTGTTGGTATTTTCATTTTTAGAAACTATAAAGCTAACGTCCCAAACTGTAACAGGGTGGATGGTGACTAACAAGCTTTCATTACCCATAATACATAGCAATATGGACATATGGCTGTTGTGAAGGAATAATAATAAATAATAATAATAATAATAATAATAATAATAATAATAATAATTAGTACCTGCAGAGATACTTTTGGACAAACTTTACT
The DNA here is from genome assembly GCF_963924715.1 of Thunnus thynnus. Lineage (NCBI taxonomy): Eukaryota > Metazoa > Chordata > Actinopteri > Scombriformes > Scombridae > Thunnus > Thunnus thynnus. The sequence continues at coordinate 56,691 of NC_089517.1, forward strand.
TTTTCGCTTCTTGACAATTGTCTTTTCTTCAGTTAATGTTTCTCTCATCTCTAACGTGCAGCTTTAGGAAGAGCACTATGTTTTTTCTACAAGTGTTTACTGTCCCTGCAACTCAGCAGGTAGATGTACAGGTGTTTACTGTTCCTGCAGCTCAGGTAGATGTACAGGTGTTTACTGTTCCTGCAGCTCAGCAGGTAGATGTACAGGTGTTTACTGTTCCTGCAGCTCAGGTAGATGTACAGGTGTTTACTGTTCCTGCAGCTCAGCAGGTAGATGTACAGGTGTTTACTGTTCCTGCAGCTCAGGTAGATGTACAGGTGTTTACTGTTCCTGCAGCTCAGCAGGTAGATGTACAGGTGTTTACTGTTCCTGCAGCTCAGGTAGATGTACAGGTGTTTACTGTTCCTGCAGCTCAGGTAGATGTACAGGTGTTTACTGTCCCTGCAACTCAGCAGGTAGATGTACAGGTGTTTACTGTTCCTGCAGCTCAGGTAGATGTACAGGTGTTTACTGTTCCTGCAGCTCAGGTAGATCAGCAGCAAGCAGAGTGAAGTTTGACTCTTTTCCTTTTGTTTGTTGCAGCGATAAAGTATGATGCAGTAAAGGAGGAGCGTTACCAGCAGGAGGCGAAGCAGAGAGAACTGCAACGCATCGAGGAAGCGCTTCAGATGGCGGCACGCAGAGGTGAGACAGTCTTATCTCTGACCTCTGACCCTGGAACACCTGACGTCAGTGTCTTCTGCTCATGATTTCTTCCTCCTGAATCTTCATGTGTGTCTGCAGACTTTATCTTTGCTTCTGACATCAAAGTGATGACATCACAGTGATGTCATCACGTTTATCTCCTCCCTGCTCAGTTCCAACCCTTATCCTCCTCCAACCTCAGCAGGTTACAGATCATAGAACAGATCTGTTGTTCTTCAGTAACCTGCTGACAGTAACATCACGTCATGTACAGAACATTCATGTCTACGTTTGGGTTCTTGAGGGCTGTTGTGGTTTAATTGTTTACTGAGAGTTCAGTTGTGAAATCCTCTCTTCTGATTGGCTGCTGCAGATATATGAATGTATTGGTGTGTCGGTTGTACAGACAGACAGGTGGATGCATGGATGAGTAAATGAATGTATTAACACTGTCTGCACTGTTCATGCTGCGTTTGCTGTCAGCGTCTCAGACTGGAGATCTGCTGTTCAGTCTTGAGAGTGTTGTTTACAAGGAGCCTCACAACGGTAACACACACACACACACACTCAATACACACTTCTGTTTTCTCTGATCATAAATTAAAATCTGAAACACCAGACACTGTAAAACATAATGCTCATACCAGGCGTCTTCAGTGGCTCTTTGCCGGCATGCTACTGAGAAGGAAACATGAGGATTTCATGGAGATTTCAGAAAGTCAGATGCATTTAATGGAGCAGAGGCTTGTGGTGTCTGTTTGTTGCTGATAAAAAGTTCAAACCGGAATATTTAGTTTGTAGATTAGAACATAGAAATGCTGCTACAGTTAGGTGACCTTAACTCTGTAGCAGGAGCTAAGGGGTTGGGGGTTATGATTAGATGGCCCCAACACTTCGGTTACAAGATCTACATCCTGTCCAGACGTTGCAGAGTTGGAGCAGTGATGGAGACGTGTTTACATCAGGATACAGTCTGGATTCATGTATAGAGCCCAAATGATTTATATGAATCTGCAAACTTCAACTCATGTGATCCAAATTAAAAGGATTGAAGTGAATTATTTATTATTTTTTGCATTAAACTTTCCATTTTTACAGGATTCACCAGCATTCGGAGAGCATTTCTTAGATTTCACCTATTTGTCTTTAAACTACTAACTAGCTGTGTGGCGTCGTGTTCAGTTTTAATGATTATAATTCAGATGGTTTAAACCGTCTCTAACATATATTTCTCTGATAACATATACTTCTATCCCACCATAGTCTGAGCTGTCAGTGTGCAGGGTTATCAGGCCTGACAGGGCGGAGTATTATGGTGTTCGGCCATACATAGATTACGTTGCTTGCCCACTGCCCCCACCATCATTTTGGTTTTTTTTATAGAAATAAAACCGATTGAATTCATTCCTGTGTATCAGCGCCGTGTCCATCAAATAAAAAAACTCTAATATGTAGAATACAAAGCGTGTCATCAATACTTAGTTGGATGACTGACGGTACAGTTATAAACTAAGCAGCAGGATAGTTTGCTAACAAGTTCAACATATCAACTTAAAGCTTATGATATGACGGAGTTGCGTGCAGGTGTAACAGTAACCTGTCTCTGCTCTGTGATTGGTTCTCCTCCTCAACATGAAATGTATTAGATGTTGCTGCTTTCTGCTGTCTGTCTGTGTTTTCGGGCTTTTCTGTCACTAACTGCGTCTCTTTCTTTAACGCTGCCAAAGTCCCAAAAGGACGTAAAAAACAAAAAAAGCACAAAAAAGGTTTGAAGAAGCTGAAACGACATGAGAACAAAGCAGGTGAGTTTAATATATTTCAGTGTGGATCAAAGTGTAACCCGCTGACCAGAGAAAAGTTTTTCATTAAGACATTTAAAAACAAAAAGATTTAGACTGAGCATGAAGCAGATGTTGTCCTTGTGTTATTCACTAACAACGAGTATCTTAATATGTTCTGGTTGAGTATTCTCCAGCAGAAGGACCAGTGTTTAGGATTTAGTGGCATCTAGCAGTGAGGTTGCAGATTACAACCAACTGAATACCCCCCCCCCCCCCCTCCCCGTACTGTAGAACCCGCTCCCTCTGTAGATATAAAGGGCTCATTGTAAGGTAACGAAAACACAACGATTCTTATTTTCATTGGTTTATATTCGGATTAAAACATCCTTAAGAATATTATATTATAGGGGTGTAACAGCAGGAAAAAAGGAAGAAAATAATACTTTGGTCCTTTGAAAAATGTAAACGTCCACCAATGGCTCATTGGCTGAAAATATTACGTAAAGTTTAGTTGTGCTGCAGTGGAAACTATTACTGAAACAGTTTAGTCAAGTCAATTTTATTTATAAAGCACCAAATCACAACATAAGTTATTTCAGGGCACTTCATACATAGAGCAGCTCTAGACCATACTCTTTCTTTCCATTTATGATTTTTATTATTTCCTTCACAGATATTCAACAGGGCAGTCCAAGTCATTTAGCCATGGGTATTCTCAAAAGAAAAAATATATATATAAAATAACAAACCCGCCGATAAATAATAAAAACTAAGAAGCACAGCAACAACAGGTACGAATAAACAGCAGATACAGATAGAATGAAAACTGCAGAAGCTACATTAAAGTTAAAAGTTAAGGTTATGGCCAAAAAAACAATAAAATGATATGATATACACAGATGTACACATACACAGTATATGTATACTGTACATACATACAGTTGTTTGCAAACGTTTGGCCACCCCTTGATAAATAACATATTTTGATGAAATTTTAATTGAAAAGATGTAAACACAGCCGCTGTGGGATAAGGGGAAAAACACAAACATTAATGCATAGGTACTTTTTATGACATAAATGAAAAACATCACCGTGGCGTGTGCTATAGTTTGGTCACCATAAGAGTTCAGATTCTTCTTACAAGGTCTCAGGTCATAATCAGCTTGTTAGGCCTGATGCATCAATCAATCAATCAATCAATTTTTATTTATATAGCGCCATATCACAACAGAAGTCATCTCAAGGCACTTTTCACATAGAGCAGGTCAAGACCGTACTCTTTAATTTACAGAGACCCAACAATTCCCCCATGAGCAGCACTTGGCGACAGCGGTAAGGAAAAACTCCCCTTTAACGGGTAGAAACCTCAAGCAGACCCCGGCTCTTGGTGGGCGGCCATCTGCTTTGACCGGTTGGTCGAGAGAGAGAGAAAGAGAGAGGGAAGGGGGGGGGGGCAGGAGAAAAAAAAATCACAACAACAACAACAACAAGCACGAGCAGCAACAGCCAGGGAAGGATGCCATCAGGACTGTGAAGGACCGCGAAGGTTCGGCCCGGGACTCAGGTTTTCCTGTGAGATGAGAAAGCACAAAAAACTCCGGGAAGAAGCAAAGTTAGTGACATGCATTGATGTTACTTGAATGCATACAGATGGAGAGGAGGAGGAGGAGAGAGGAGCTCAGTGCATCATGGGAAGTCCCCCAGCAGTCTAGGCCTATAGCAGCATAACTAAGGGCTGATCCAAGGCGAGCCTGGTCGGCCCTAACTATAAGCTTTATCAAAAAGGAAAGTTTTAAGCCTACTCTTAAACATAGAGAGGGTGTCTGCACCCCGGACCCAATCTGGAAGATGGTTCCACAGGAGAGGAGCCTGATAGCTGAAGGCTCTGCCTCCCATTCTACTTTTAAAGACTGTAGGAACCACCAGTAAGCTGCATACTGGGAGCGCAGTGTTCTAGTGGGATAATACGGTACTATGAGCTCTTCAAGATATGATGGTGTCTGACCATTAAGGGCTTTGTAAGTTAGGAGAAGGATTTTAAATTCTATTCTGTTGCATGTCAACAGAAATATCAGCTGGTGTCAGTTTCAAAGCTTTACAAATACTCTTCAAACCTGGTGTGAACACTCAGCAGCCATGAGTTCCTCTAACCAACTGTGTAAGACTCTGAAAATGAAAGTTATTGATGCCCACAGTGCAGGAAGCCACAAGAAGACAGCAAAATGTTGTCAGCTTGCAGTTTCCACAGTGTGAAATGTAACTGAGAGATGACAACTGTGAAGGTCAAGATGAGATCTGGAAGACCAAGAAAACTCTGGCAGAGAACTGCTCGTATGCTGGTCAGAAAACTGGTCACAAAACCCCCATTTAACTGCAAAAATCTGCAGGAAGATTTATCAGACGGGAGCAGCGATGCACTATCAAGACCTTCATGGAAGAGTCAGTAGAAGAAAACCTGCATCCTCATCATAAAATCTAACGTCAGAAGTGAAACAGAACATCTACAGAAACCTGATGAAGTTAAAATAGAGCTCTGGCCACAATCAGCAAAGTTTGGAGAAAACAAGGAGCAGCAGAAAAATGTAAAACTTTGATAATTCTATTTTTTTTACCTTACTCCCATGATACACGTATGAAATGTAATTAGCGGCTACGGCACTATTATCAGGCGTTGCAGTGCACCTCCGTGGGGTTGTGTGGAGGTGTGGGGGTTTGGGTGTTTATTTGTAACTGCCGTGAAACATCAGAAAATCTGAAAATAACATTTTATTCCTCTCATTCACCGGCAACTGGCTTCCACTGCTCACTCTCCTCATCCACTCTTTAGCTCGCTTGACCACTGCTTCTCTCTCTCTCTCTCTCTTTCTCTTGTCTTTTTTAAAATAAGTCTGGAAAGCCGTCAGCAGCTAAACAAATGTTTAAACAGCTGTTCTATATGTTGAAACAGTCAATAAAATTCAGTAAATAGTGAAGCTGCCTGTTTCATTACTTTATATTCATATAATAAACATACAAATGTCAATTAGATGATAATCTGTATGATAAATAAAGAAAAAGAAAAAAAACAGGTTATAATAATCATCCACTGATTTCCACCGTACCCGCAAAATCTGGAAGCAAACATCAGACCATCAGTTAAAATGCTGACGCTGAAAAGAGGATGGCTTCTACAACAGGATAATGATCCTAAACATACTTCGAAATCCACCATGGATGACCTCAAGAGACACAAGCTGGAGGTTTAGGAATGGCCATCACAGTCCCCTGACTTAAATATATATAATATAAAAGAGCTGTGCAAGAGCCCAAGAATACTGCAGAACTAGCCTTTCACAAAGAAGAATGGGAGAAAACCCCAAATACAAGACCTGATTCAATCTGTTTCTCATTTTAATTTAGCCCTTGTAAAATTTTCCAATGATATATTCTCATTTTTAGAAAAAGGTCAATATACAGGTGCATTTTTTATTGATTGATTGATTTAACCAAGGCTTTCGATTTGGTTGACCATTATCTTCTTCTTGATAAACTTTATGCTATTGGTGTCTCTCAACAGGTATTATTTTGGTTTAATTCTTAACTCCATAATCATTGTGTTTCTTTTCATTACAATCCGTTGGATTATTTAACTGATGAAAAGGGTGTTCCTCAAGGATCTGTTTTAGATTATCTTAACTATTTTAAATAATGATCTTCCTAAAAATTTGTTCTAATTGTTCTGTTCAGTTATATGCAGATGACACGGTTATATACACATCTGACTCTGATGGAGGAGCGGACTCTTATCAAACATTGCATGAAAGAGATAAATATCATTTCCTGTGTCCACTATGTGGTGCTAGAGAACACCCATTAAGTAAACATCATGTTGCTGGATATCAACTGTAGACCACACCTTGAAAATATCATGTGAATCAGGTGATGTTTGTCATATAAGGCTAACTTCCTGTTGTCAGTAGGTGGCGCTATGACTATGCCTCAATATTGACATGTAGGTGAGTTCAGGACAGGATTCTTATCAAGCATGAGAAATTTGGTGCAGGTTGGACAATGTACATTCAAGCTACAGCAACTTCACTTGCTTCATGACGAAATGTCAAAGTTTGCCGCGTTGCCACGGCGACGGTGTTCAGCAAAAACTCAAGATTTTGATAACTTTTCATCACAAACTTCTTCAGATGACACTGACCAAATTTGAAGTCGGTTGGGTCAAAGCTCTAGGAGTTCGTTAAAATACAAGGCATGCTAAATCGCCAAAATTGAGCACTAAATTCAAAATGGCTGACATCCTGTTTGGATTAAGCTATTGGTCCAATAGACTTTTTTGAGCGCCCTGGCATGACGTGTGTACCGATTTTCATACATGTAGGTTAACGTGGCACACGGGGTGTTTCGACATATTGTAGGGGGCGCTGTTGAGCCAGTCTGCCACACCCATGCACGTCACCTATACAATATTACAGACTTTAAGACCTGTCGTGTGTGCAAAGTTTTGTGAGTTTTCAAGCGTGCCGAGCCCCTTAAAAGCAGCTTCGTATTTTGTGGCGAACAATGTGTTGCCATGGCAACTGCTTTTGATGAAAACTCAAAAGCTTCAGGAGTTATCATCATCATGGCAGACCAAATTTTATGTCTTTCTGGATAACCTGCTAGGAGTAGTTAGCAAAAGAGTGGCGCTTCAGACTTCCTGTTGCCAGCAGGTGGCGCTATGAGTATGTCTTAATATTGACACATAGATGTATTTAGGATGGGACCCTCATGAAGCATTAGAGATTAATGTGCATTGGAGTTATAAGGACTTCCAGTTTTATGGCGAAACATCAAAATTCGCCACATCGCAATGGCGTTCAGTGAAAACTCGTGATTTTAATGACATTTGATCACAAACTAAAATCACACAAAATCAACTTCAATCATCCACCAAACACCAAACAAGAGTCAACGGCAGAATAAGCTGTTTGGCATCGGCAACCCACAAACTCAGCTCTGCTGCTCATCCCACAAATACATGTTCCTCACAAATGTGGCTCCATTTAAAAGAGAAATAAACAGACTTTCCAACAGTATAAGATTTATTACCAAGAAGCTTCGTTACAACAAAGAAATAATCTACCAAACACAAACTTCCTTACTTTTTGCGCTACGTTTAGTTATAATCTTAATCATTCACCCGCTGAGTTGGCTATTAATTTTACTGATGGGTCTCCACTTTTTAAAGTTGATAAATTTAAATATTTGGGACTTTGGATTGATTCTGAATTTTGTGTTAGGCCTCATATTGATTTTATTAGAAATAAAATAAATGCTTGTCTCAGAATATTGGTCAATACATTGTTTTACTCTCCAAGTAAGAAAACAAATTGTCCAACAGCTTTTATTTCCCATTATTGATTATGGCGATGTCATATACCGGAACACCTCTGAAACACAACTTCAGCCTTTAGATATAGTTTACAGTATAGATTACGTTACAGTGTAGATTTAGATATAGACAGTGTAGATTTGTCCTGAGGTGTCCTTTCTGCACACATCATCATTTGATGTATGACGCACTGAACTTGATACCACTTCACTCTAACCACTTGCTCTTTGCTTCCAAATGCATTTACTTTAACTTTCCTTTATACTTAAAACAGCTTTTAGTTCCATTCAGATCATCATATTCACTCAGACACACTCAACAACCTTTTTTATTGTGCCCAGAATCTTTAAAGAAATTGGGAGACATGTTTTTAGTTTAAAGCAGCATCAGACTGGAATAATCTTCCTAACTCACTCCGATGTCCATGTTGATGTTTCTATGTTGATTGTTTTGTGTCATTAGATTGTTTAATTTATTATAATTATCATTACTCATGTATTTTGTTTGTTTAAATGTTGTAACTTATATGTTTTGTACCTGAGGACCCCCTCGAAAACGATATGGTGCATCTCAAGGGGTTTGTCCTCTAATTAAATTTTGAAATAAAATACTTTTCAACTACATTTTTCACTCTCAGAACTGGACGTGCTGTCTGATCATATCAGAAACCAAATGTTTTTATCATTGTTATGAACTCATTTCACTCAAAGGCGAAGTGAAAAGCTGACTATCACAGAGAGGGGAGGGGGACGAGGAGATGCAGTATCATTAGTGTTATGGGTCTGTCATTCTGACTGCAGCGACCCTACAGAGTAACCACGGTAACCAGGCTGCCTTGGCTGAGCCGGCTAACATATATCCAAGTGGTTCGCTGCCAAAACGTTCTGGGTGGAACTCGCACTCTAAAATTATTATTCTGCAGAGTAAGAGGATCGTTAAACTATTTTGACAGTAATTGTTCGGGTTGCGGAGCGGATTCTTCGTATGACCGCATGCGCTGAACCGTCACGTCTGTACTGTGACAGTTCAGGATGAATATATGCTGTTACACCCCTATTATATTCCATTTCTGCCCACAAATCTTACACACTGGTCCTTTAAGTTTCTGCTTTTCTGTTAACCATCTCGTGACCTCTGATATTTTTCATGTGACCCCTTGTGGGTTCGCAACCCCCAGGTTGGGAACCACATGTTAACGCAATAATAGACAGAAAATATAATGAAATCACAAAAATGTGAATTTTGTGATTTATGTTTCAACAAACAAACAAATCAACAAACAGTAAAAACAAACAAAAAAATAAAATTCAGACACAATTTAAAAGAAGTTTTATATCTCCCAAAATATTCAAACCCAAAATCCAGATTATAGAGATTATCATCTGAAGTATTGTTTATATTTTCAAACAGCAGGAAGGGATCAATACAGAGATTGATTACTCTGTGGGTTCTAATCAGTCCTTGTTCTGTTTCAGGGAACTCGAACCCTCTGGAAGAGAAGAAAGACTCGTTTATGGAGAAATTGGCCACTCAGGTGATCAAAAACCTGCAGGTGGAGATCAGCAGCATCCACCTGCGCTACGAGGATGATGTGAGTTCTGATCCAGGTCTAGGTTCTGGTTCAGGTTCAGGTTCATGGTCTGAGTGTGTGTGTGAGGTTCTGACAGTGGTCATGGACAGGTGAGTAAAAGGTGTACCTGTTTAGTCAGATGACAGAAGCCTCTCCTGTGTTTCAGGTGTCGGATCCTCAGCGGCCCCTGTCGATGGGAGTGACCCTGTCTGAGCTCAGCCTGCAGGTAACACACACCTGTAGACCTGTTAGGACTCCAACACTCACCTGAGCCTTCAGTCCAAGTGTGACCTCCATGTGTTTGTGTTTCAGACCACGGATGAGAACTGGAAGTCGTGTATCCTAAACGAAGCAGCAAAGATCATCTACAAGGTGACGGATGCTCTGCTCGGTCTGAAACTCAGACTCTGTGTTTACCTGCTGATGCTCACCTGTCCGTCGCCTGTAGTCTGATTACTTGACCCGGTTTAAAGCTGAACCCTGTAAAACCAGAAGCAGCTTCTCATATCTCTGCAGGTAAAGTTAAAGACTGGTTTGTTGTTGTTTTTGATGTGTTCTTTGTTTGTGTGTGTCAGCTCGGACGTCTGGAGTGTCTCTGCGCATACTGGAACGTCAACAGTCCGATCTTCTACAAAGGATCATGGGAAACCATAGTGGTGAGTAGATGCGTCGTGTTAAAGCTTCTCTGTAATCAGCACGTGATTATTAATGAGCTGAACATGAAAACGTGATGCTGTTATTAGTCTTTGGAGCCATTTTTAAACAAACTAACGTGACCAAACCCTTGATGATGAAGGAACATGTGACCCAGTGCAGGAATGTGACTCACTGACGTGTTTTTAATAGTTTCTGGACAACAACAGAGGAATCAGATTTATCAGCTTTGATACACACACAATACTTGTTAGTAGATCAGTTCATTGTTGGTTTGGATCCAAACATGAAGACAAATATAGAAAATCAGCAGAATGATTCTGTCATAATGTTCTGAAAACATAACAATGTGTTTAAAATAAACATCTGAAACTTTATTAAAAGTCACATTTTACAGAATCTTGAAGGCGTCTGTCAATAAACCCGAGATGATTGATGAGATGATCAGTATTACAGCTGCAACGATTAATCGATTAGTTGATCATAAGAAAATGAATTTGCAACTATTTTGATAGTCAAATAAATCTGTGAGGACATTTTCTAAACGACTAATCAATCAATAAATAATGAATATAGTGTGTGTGTGTGTGTGTGTGTGTGTGTGTGTGTGTGTGTTGCAGGATCAGCTGAGGCGTGGGATCAGCAGTAAGGATCAGGAGCTGCCTCAGTATCAATACAGTGAGTATTGATCAGTGGAGTGAGTATTGTTGATCAGTACAAAGAGTATTGATCAGTACAGTGAGTATTGATCAGTTGACTCCTGCAGAGGTTTGTAAGCAGATCTGACCATCAGCAAATAATAAAAGAAACCAAACATTTATTGATTATCAGCTGGCTGTGGTATTTATATTGACACACGCTGGTCAATGATTGTTTTTTTTTGTAGTTTTTAAGCCGATCTTCGCTTCGGCTAAAATGTGTATCAACCCGAACGCTGAACTGGAACTAAAATCCCCAAAAGCCAACCTGCACCTGGAGGTCCAGAACATCGCCATAGAAATGACCAAACCACAGGTAACATGACTGACTGTCAGGTGAGGTCACATGATTACTGTCAGATGATGTCTTGTGTTTGTTTTCTATTACAGGATCATATTACATATTTTACATATTCAATAATAATAATAATAATAATAATAATAATAATAATAATAATAATGCGAAACAGTAACATGGTAAAAGGTCTGAAAGCATAAATGCAACAAATAAAAAAGTAAAAAGCTCCAGAACAGCTGCTAAATGGCTATTGTGTGTTCCTCTGCAGTACCTGACGATGGTGGAGCTGCTGGAGTCCATTGACTGCATGGTGAAGAACGCTCCGTACAGGAAGTTCAGGCCCGACGTCCCCGTCCACGCCAACTCAAAACTCTGGTCAGTCAAACACTAACTAACCCACCAACTAATCAACTAACTAACCCACCAACCCACTAACTAACTAACCCACCAACCCACTAACTAACCCACCAACCCACCCACTAATGCACCAACTAACTAACCTAACAACTAACTAACCCACCAACCCACCCACTAACCCACCAACTAATCACTTAACTAACCCACCAACCCACCCACTAACCCACCAACTAATCACTTAACTAACCCACCAACCCACCCACTAACCCACCAACTAATCACTTAACTAACCCACCAACCCACCCACTAACCCACCAACTAATCACTTAACTAACCCACCAACCCACCCACTAACGCACCAACCCACTAACCAACCAACCCACCAACTAACTAACCCACCAACCAACTAACCAACCAACCCACCAATTAACTAACCCACCAACCCACTAACTAACTAACCTACCAACCCACCATCCCACCAACTAACTACCCCTCCAACCCACTAACCAACCAACCCACCAACTAACTAACCCACCAACCCACTAACTAACTAACCCATCAACTATCCATCCCACTAATTAACATCCAGTATGTTTAATGTATCGATCCAACAAGTTTGTGGTCACAGACAGAAGTTCTGACAGTTCTGGGTGGGTTTGTTTTCTGTGCCTCTGTCAGGTGGAGGTACGGCTTCAACAGTATCCTGGAGGTCCACATCCGGCGTTGCAGCCACATGTGGTCCTGGTGCAACATCAGACAGCATCGGGAGAACCTGAAGGCCTACAAGACCGCCTACAAGACCAAACTGCTGAGTCAGAGCAAGTTGAGCCTGGACGCTGAACGCCACATACAGGTGCTGCTGCAAGAGTCTGAACAGACTGACAGCAAAGAGTTCAGTCCTGCAGGGGGCAGCACAGACACATGTAGTGTCGCTGTGTTATGTTTAACTAAATCAGAGTCCGAGTTGCCACACAGACGGATCACATGGCCATCATTAGTCAGCTCATTGATTTGTCGATTAGAATTCAGATGAAATATTCGTCTGGCTTTGGCTTCTAGGGCAGTAAACTGAAAATCTGTTGGTTGGAATAAACAATACATTTGAAGACATCACACCAACAGAATAATACATCTTAATTGTCATCAGATTCATTCAGAATGACTGACTGTAACTCTAATGATCCATGTTTGACTAATGAATGCAGTTACACAGACTGACCTCAGCTGTGACTTACAGCTCTGAATGTTTGTCATTAATGTGTCTCACCAGGATCTGGAGAAAGTTCTGGACGTCTTCAACATCACTTTAGCTCGGCAGCAGGCTCAGATGGAGGTAAACATGAGGCTGATGATGATGATGATGATGAAGGGGCTGTGATTTCTGGAGAGAGATATTCAGATGTTCCTCCCTCCTCCAGGTGATCCGCTCAGGACAGAAGGTGGTGGGGAAGAAGGCGGCGGGGCCGAAGCAGGGAGGAGGAGGAGGCTTCTTCAGCAGCTTCTTCAGCAGGAAAGCCAAGAAGGAGGAGCAGGAGCCGGAGGAGAGCAAGGAGCTGGAGGGTGAGAACAAAACATCACCACAGCTCTGGTACTGTTTTCCTCCATCAGCTTATCCACTAGCTGATCTCACAGCTGATCTTTGGAATGAACACAAACTTGAAACAGTAAAAATATTTTCAGTGTGACGCTCGGTTATCTCAACATTAATACATTAAAGATGGCTTGATGATTCTGATCTGGACTTCACTTTACACACCTGTGCAGGTGTTTGATTGAGGATGTTTCTGGTCTTCAGGTTCTGGGTTGGACGAGCTCATGACAGCTGATGAGAAGGAGAAGCTGTACACCGCCATCGGCTACAGCGGCAGCTCTCACAACCTGGCTTTACCCAAACAGGTGAGCACACCAGCTGCTGGCTTATTCAGGGTCCACAGGAAGAGCGCCACCACCAGGGAGCAAGAAATATCACTCCAGAACTCAGAGGATGAACATGTAGTGACTCCTTCCAGTCAAGTCAATTTTATTTATAAAGCATCAAATCCCAACAGAAGTTATCTCAGGTCTCTTTTCACATAGAGCAGGTCTAGACCGAACTCTTTAATCTACAGAGACCCAACAGTCCTCCATCAGCAGCAGCAGGAAAAACTCCCCTTTAATGGGAAGAAACCTCAAACAGAACCGGACTAGGGTTAGGGTGATATTACGTAAGTGAAAAAAGGCAGTCCTTGAGATTTGATTTATGTGAGAGTTAAAGGACATATCCTGATCAAAGATAACTCCCAGATTCCTGACGGTGGTGCTGGAGGCCAGGGTAATGCCATCCAGAGTAGCTTTATCATTAGATAGTTTAGTTAACTGATTGGTTTCATCTGCCTTCATTGATGAATATAACTGGATATCCTTTCAAATGTTCATGATGTTTGCTTTAATTTGTGGGTTTGGGAGTTAAATCATGGCGCTAAACTCTTATGTTTTATTATTTCCCTTTTTAAAGGGTTGATGGAGTTGAGAGTTGTTTGCAGTGAACCTGCAGCACTATCAGATAGACATCTAGTCAAGACATTTTTGTCTAATGGGTCTAATCCAGATCCTGCAGTGATGTCAGATAGCTCAACTGATGTTTGTTTTGGTCAAATGATGCTGAAGGGATGAAAATGGTCTGTTTGTGTTTCAGTACGTCGCCGTCGTCGTCACCTTCCAGCTGTTCAGGACCTCGGTGACAGTCAGAGAGCAGCCAGATGTCCCTGAGATCCTCAAGATTCAGATGATTGACCTCAGCACCAAAATATCTCAGAGACCTGGAGCTCAGGCAATCAGGTGAGTGTCCTGTAACCAGAGGCTCACAGGTTCAACTCCCGCTGACACAAGATGGCAGAACTTCCTCTCTGAGAGAACACAGTCAGAGTGACAGATGAAGGAGGGAGTTTGATGTAAACATCTATGTGGTCCTGCAGGGTGGAAGCTGCATTGGAGCACTGGTATGTGACAGGGTTACAGCAGCAGGGGGCGGTGCCCTCACTCATCGCCTCAGTGGGAGACTCCGACTCCTCGCTGCTCAGTGTGGTGTTTGAGTTGAACCCTGAAGACAGCGCCGCCGACCAGCTGCTGAGAGTCAGCTCACAGCCCGTCGAGATCATCTACGACGCGGTAAACTAATCTCACCACATACATCTCACTAACCGGAACCCATAAACATCTGTTCAAACATCTGTTCAAACATCTGTTCAATCCTTCACCACGCAAACATCTAACCAACCCTCCACGACGCAGTAAACAAGCTGTTCTCTCTTCTGTTCGTCCTGCAGCTGACCATCAACAACATGACCGACTTCTTTAGGACGGGGAAAGGTGTCGACCTGGAGGTCCTGACGTCCGCCACGCTGTCCAAGCTGGAGGAGATCAAAGAGAAGACCGCCACAGGTTAGTCTTAACTGCTCTTGATCCAGAACTCAGTTAGACCCTCAACCACTTCAATAAGGGTTAGTCTCTGTTGGTCCAGCAGTGGACAGTCTGGTCTCTGCTGGACTCTTATGGTTCTGGTCTCTGCAGGACTGTCTCATATCATCGAGACCAGGAAGGTTCTGGACTTGAGGATCCATCTGAAGCCGTCCTACCTGCTACTGCCGAAGTCGGGCTTCTACGGCGACACGTCAGACCTCGTCATTGTGGACTTCGGCAGTTTACAGGTGAGAGGCCACACCCTCAATCTGTCCATGTGTTGATTAGAACACGTGTGTTGATTAGAACACATGTGTTGATTAGAACACGTGTTGATTAGAACATGTGTTGATTAGAACACGTGTGTTGATTAGAACACGTGTGTTGATCAGAACACGTGTGTTGATTAGAACACGTGTGTTGATTAGAACATGTGTTGATTAGAACACGTGTGTTGATTAGAACATGTGTTGATTAGAACACGTGTGTTGATTAGAACACGTGTGTTGATTAGAACACGTGTTGATTAGAACACGTGTGTTGATTAGAACACGTGTTGATTAGAACACGTGTTGATTAGAACACGTGTTGATTAGAACACGTGTGTTGATCAGAACACGTGTGTTGATTAGAACACGTGTGTTGATTAGAACATGTGTTGATTAGAACACGTGTGTTGATTAGAACATGTGTTGATTAGAACACGTGTGTTGATTAGAACACGTGTTGATTAGAACACGTGTGTTGATTAGAACACGTGTGTTGATTAGAACACGTGTGTTGATTAGAACACGTGTTTTGATCAGAACACGTGTGTTAATTAGAACACGTGTGTTGATTAGAACACATGTGTTGATTAGAACACGTGTGTTGATTAGAACATGTGTTGATTAGAACACGTGTTGATTAGAACACGTGTGTTGATTAGAACACGTGTGTTGATCAGAACACGTGTGTTGATTAGAACACGTGTGTTGATTAGAACATATGTTGATTAGAACACGTGTGTTGATTAGAACACGTGTTTTGATCAGAACACGTGTGTTGATTAGAACATGTGTTGATTAGAACACGTGTGTTGATTAGAACATGTGTTGATTAGAACATGTGTTAATTAGAACATGTGTTAATTAGAACACGTGTGTTGATTAGAACATGTGTTGATTAGAACACGTGTATTGATTAGAACACGTGTTTTGATCAGAACACGTGTGTTAATTAGAACACGTGTGTTGATTAGAACATGTGTTGATTAGAACACGTGTGTTGATTAGAACATGTGTTGATTAGAACACGTGTGTTGATTAGAACATGTGTTGATTAGAACATGTGTTAATTAGAACACGTGTGTTAATTAGAACACGTGTGTTAATTAGAACACGTGTGTTGATTAGAACATGTGTTGATTAGAACATGTGTTGATTAGAACATGTGTTAATTAGAACACGTGTGTTAATTAGAACACGTGTGTTGATTAGAACGTGTTGATCAGAACACGTGTGTTAATTAGAACACGTGTGTTTTCAGTTGAACAGTGTGGAGCAGAGCGGTTTCAGTTCGTCTTCGTCCTTTTCTTCTCTGGAGGAGATCATGGATCGAGCATACGAGAGATACAGCGTTGAGCTGCGACGAGTCCAGGTGCTCTACAGCAAGTCAGGTAAATAATACACACTCATATACAACTACACACAACTACACACAACTACACACAACTACACACAGAGAGTCCAGGTGCTCTACAGCAAGTCAGGTAAATAATACACACCTATACAACTACACACAACTACACACAACTACACACAACTACACACAGAGAGTCCAGGTGCTCTACAGCAAGTCAGGTAAATAATACACACCTATACAACTACACACAACTACACACAACTACACACAACTACACACAGAGAGTCCAGGTGCTCTACAGCAAGTCAGGTAAATAATACACACTCATATACAACTACACACAACTACACACAACTACACACAACTACACACAACTACACACAGAGAGTCCAGGTGCTCTACAGCAAGTCAGGTAAATAATACACACCTATACAACTACACACAACTACACACAACTACACACAACTACACAACTATACAACTACACACAACTACACAACTACACACAACTACACACAACTACACATAACTACACACAACTACACACAACTACACACAACTACACACAGAGAGTCCAGGTGCTCTACAGCAAGTCAGGTATATAATACACACCTATACAACTACACACAACTACACAACTACACAACTACACACAGAGAGTCCAGGTGCTCTACAGCAAGTCAGGTAAGTAATACACACAACTACACACAACTACACAACTACACACAACTACACACAACTACACAACTATACAACTACACACAACTACACACAGAGAGTCCAGGTGCTCTACAGCAAGTCAGGTAAGTAATACACACAACTACACACAACTACACAACTACACAACTATACACAACTATATAACTACACACAACTACACACAACTACACAACTACATACAGAGAGTCCAGGTGCTCTACAGCAAGTCAGGTAAGTAATACACACCTATACAACTACACACAACTACACACAACTACACATAACTACACACAACTACACACCTATACAACTATACACAACTACACACAACTACACACAACTACACACCTACACAACTCTACAACTATACAACTACACACAGCAAGTCAGGTAAATAATACACACTCATATATAACTACACACAACTACACACAGCTACACACAACTATACAACTACACAACTACACAACTATACAACTACACACAACTACACACAACTACACAACTATACAACTACACACAACTATACAACTATACAACTACACAACTATACAACTACACAACTATACAACTACACACAACTACACAACCATACAACTACACAACTATACAACTACACACAACTACACACAACTACACAGCTATACAACTACACACAACTACACACAACTACACAGCTATACAACTACACACAACTACACAACCATACAACTACACAACTATACAACTACACACAACTACACACAACTACACAGCTATACAACTACACACAACTACACACAACTACACACAACTACACAGCTATACAACTACACACAACTACACAGCTATACAACTACACACAACTACACACAACTACACAACTATACAACTACACACAACTACACAACCATACAACTACACAGCTATACAACTACACACAACTACACAGCTATACAACTACACACAACTACACAACTATACAACTACACACAACTACACACAACTACACAGCTATACAACTACACACAACTACACACAACTACACAACTATACAACTACACACAACTACACAACCATACAACTACACAGCTATACAACTACACACAACTACACACAACTACACAGCTATACAACTACACACAACTACACACAACTACACAGCTATACAACTACACACAACTACACACAACTACACAGCTATACAACTACACACAACTACACAACTACACAGCTATACAACTACACACAACTACACAACTATACAACTACACACAACTACACACAACTACACAGCTATACAACTACACACAACTACACACAACTACACAGCTATACAACTACACACAACTACACACAACTACACACAACTACACAGCTATACAACTACACACAACTACACAACCATACAACTACACAACTATACAACTACACACAACTACACACAACTACACAGCTATACAACTACACACAACTACACACAACTACACACAACTACACAGCTATACAACTACACACAACTACACAGCTATACAACTACACACAACTACACACAACTACACAACTATACAACTACACACAACTACACAACCATACAACTACACAGCTATACAACTACACACAACTACACACAACTACACAGCTATACAACTACACACAACTACACAACTATACAACTACACACAACTACACACAACTACACAGCTATACAACTACACACAACTACACACAACTACACAGCTATACAACTACACACAACTACACACAACTACACAGCTATACAACTACACACAACTACACACAACTACACAGCTATACAACTACACACAACTACACAACTACACACAACTACACAACTACACAGCTATACAACTACACACAACTACACAACTATACAACTACACACAACTACACACAACTACACAGCTATACAACTACACACAACTACACACAACTACACAGCTATACAACTACACACAACTACACAGCTATACAACTACACACAACTACACACAACTACACAGCTATACAACTACACACAACTACACAACTACACACAACTACACAGCTATACAACTACACACAACTACACAACTACACACAACTACACAACTACACACAACTACACAACTACACAACTACACACAACTACACAACCATACAACTACACAGCTATACAACTACACACAACTACACACAACTACACAGCTATACAACTACACACAACTACACAGCTATACAACTACACACAACTACACACAACTACACAGCTATACAACTACACACAACTACACAACTACACACAACTACACAACTACACACAACTACACAACTACACAACTACACACAACTACACAACCATACAACTACACAGCTATACAACTACACACAACTACACACAACTACACAGCTATACAACTACACACAACTACACAGCTATACAACTACACACAACTACACAACTACACACAACTACACAACTACACAGCTATACAACTACACACAACTACACAGCTATACAACTACACACAACTACACAACTACACACAACTACACAACTACACAGCTATACAACTACACACAACTACACAACTACACACAACTACACAACTACACACAACTACACAACTACACAACTACATACAACTACACAACTACACAACTACACACAACTACACACAGAGACTTCAGGCTTTCTCCTTATTGAATGTGTTATTGATTGATCGCAGGTGAGGCCTGGAAGGCAGCTCGGCTGCAGGCTTCGTCCGTCCAACACATCCTCCAGCCGATGGACTTCACTGTCCAGCTGGCGAAGTGTATGGTGGAGAAGGACGCCCGGATGCCCAGGTATGGATCTCACCTGTGGACAGATGTCCTCACTCGCCGTCTCACCTGCACGTTACCAGAATGTTTAAAAATGTCTTTGTTCTTCAGGTTTAAGGTGTCAGGCGAGCTGCCGCTGTTGCATGTTAAGATCTCGGACCAGAAGATCCAGAACATTCTGGATCTGGTTGACAGCATCCCGCTGCCCCACATAGGCTCCTCTCCCTCCACGCCCACCGGGAAGGTGCGCTTGGTTCAGTCCAACTTTAACTTACAGTCATGCTCACAGAAATAAAGACCCTGTTAAAAGCTGTCAGCGCTTTCTCACAGTTTAAAGTTCAGTCTGTCAGCGAGTCTCAGGGTTTTGGGAGTGACCGGGGAGAAGTAAGGGGGTGACAGAGGGATGTTTTGGAGAGTGATGGGAAGAGGTTTGGAGGATCGCAGTGGGAAGTAACGGCAGAGAACTGGGAACAGTGACGGTGAAAGTTTGAGGTCGAGCAGGTTTGAGGGAGTGCGAGTTTGGAGGAGTGAATAAAACTTCGGTGAGTGATGAGGCTGGTTTACAGGAGTGATGTGGAGTCACAGGGAACGTTTAGGATTGAAACAAATGGAAGTTTGGTGACTGATACTGGGAGTTACTGGGTGTGCTGGGGAATGTTTTGGGGAGTAATAGTCAGGCTGCAGCTGAGTACATATTTGGGCATGTTTCCTGCTGCAGGCGCTGTCGTTGGCGGAGGTGAGGCCGCAAGTCCTCAACCTTCACCCCTCCCTCCTCGATGCCATGGAAACAGGTTGAAAACTATATATGTTACTATAGACAGTGTATATATACAGTCATCACATGGTTCATTCCTTGTTTATCCAGCTTTATTTAGGCTTATTGTTTATGCGTTTAAAGAATCATTCTTATACTACGATTGACATTTCTGTTGCCACGTGTCAGATTCAGATGAAGACACCAGTGAGAAGTCGATAGATGAGGATCACCAGCGCTCAGCTCTGGAGGAACTCACCGACGTTCACTTCAAGTTTGAAGTCAAAGAGGTTTGTTTGCTTTTAGGAGTTTTGACGTGAATAAAGTTTGATATCCAGCTCCTCAGAGTCAGCAGTGACCGTGGTGTGTTCAGGTGCTGCTGGAGCTGACCCGGCAGGTGGACCAGGAGAAGACCGTCCTGTCCTTCAGCATCTTTCAGCTGGGAGCTGAAGGGAAGAGGCGGAGCTTCGACCTGAGCGTCACCTCCTACCTGCACAGAGTCACATTGGACTACTGCGACGTGCCAGGTACAGCACTCACATCATGATTTTATGTTCAATAAGTGATGTAATGATCCCTGATTGGCTAAAACTAATCAGTTAATGAATCGGCCATCAGCTGTAATCACCTGAAAATGACACAAAAGCAGCATGAGTAACTCACAGAAACACCTTTCAGACTGGGTCCTGCTCACAGAAATGTTCTGGTGACGTAATGGGTCCAGACATCGGTGAGTCGAGGTCGGACTTGAAACTCTATTTATCGAACTCTGGATCATTTGATAAATGGAATGTGGGATTATAAAGAGGACAGGAAGTCCAGCACTGCCTTACACTTAGATGGCTTTCACTAAAGGGGGGAGTGTGGTGATCGCCCACTTCATTCAAAGGTGCTGCATCAGACCTGTCAGAGAAATCTGATTCATATTTTATAAACCACACCTTCACCGTTGGCCAGTCCAATCACCAACTGCCTCGTGCCCTGCGAGGTTTGAACCCAGCCTCTTTAAAGTTTATATTACGGAGACTGACTTGGTATTTTTATGATTGTGCTTGGTGCCGGTGAGGAGCTGGTTGTTCTCCAGGTATCACGCTGTCTCTCCCTCGCTAACCTCCAACCTGGCGAGCCTCATCGGAGTCAAAGGGCAATAAACACACAGCAAGAGACAACATATAGAAGGCACTACAGTTCAGATTAATAAATATATGAAGATGCCCATAAATGGAAAAAACTGTTTCCCCAAAGCGTAATAAGACCTTATGAATTTTATTGGTTTGGGTTCATATGAGTGTTGTATATTTTCTGGAGGCTTTTGGTTCGGTTGGTATACAAAATGTGTCAGACTAAGGTCTGACTGGCACCCAGGTGAAAATAATACCAAACCGCTTCAAAACAATGAACACAGAATGTAGGTAAAAGTTTAAAGTGCAGAAACAGATGAAGCAGCTCTCCAGTCCATCCAGAGCTCAGCTAGTCTGTATGTGTTGATCTGTTTCAGACGGCAGGAATCATCCTCTCCACCTGATCAGCTCCTCAGAGCAGCAGGGCTCCAGCCTGCTGAAGGTGGAGTTCATCAAGGTGAGCACAAACACAGTCACCTGTTCACCTGCAGACTCACCTGACACACGACTGGAGCTCAGGTAGACCAGTATGAAGCTGCAGAGGAAACCAGAGTCTGGGTCAAACCACGTCAGGTTTTTTAAAGTGTCAAATGTATATCGAGTATAAGTGTGAGCAGCATCAGTCAGCTGGGAGTTAAACCTCCAGACAGACGCTAAAGACCATCAGAACTCTGCAGACTTCTGTTCAGTTTAGAAGCAGGCAGCAGTGAAAAGTCTCCCGTCGGTATAAACCTGCAGGTTCGAATATCCAGTAAAAGTCTTTACGTTCAGGTCTGTAAATGATGACAATGTGATAACAAACATGTGATAATGCAACATGTTTGTGGTCCTGCAGGCCGACCCCGGCGGTCCCAGCTTCCAGACACTGTTCAACAACACCGAGCAAACACTGAAGGTGGGTCGAGGAGGCGTTTCCATAGTAACAGAGGCGAGGCAGGGCGTAGAGAGTCTAAGCTGTTTAATTTTAATGATGTTTTGTTGTTATGTGCTCTATTTAAAGCTGTTTATTAGTTGAAGTAAACATAAACACAAATACGTATTAATACAAAAGTACATCATTAAAAAATTAAAATTAAAAAAGGGTCAATTAACACAATTAATGTGTTATGAGCTCATGAAGCACAAATGTTCTGAAACTGTTACATGATCAATAGTTATTAATATTTAGTTAATAAATAGTTTCATGTGTTTTCAGTCTCAATCTGCTGGTTTTTAATATATGAATGAATCTATAAAATATCAGAAAAAAAGAGAAAAATCCAAGGCGACGTCTTCAGCTGTTTCTGAAGGTTAAATATATATTATATATATAATTATATCTATTATATATAATATATATAATAGATATAATTATATAAACAGAAATAAACTCTGACTGTTTGTTTCGCTTCATGTTAACACAGATGATCAAATGATTTTGGTTTGTTTCAGCTGTTTCTGAAGGTTAAATATATATTATATATATAATATACTATATATAATTATATATATTATTATTATATATGATCAAATGATTTTGGTTTGTTTCTGAGACGTTTGATGAATTATAATAAAGTAAAATATGAAACAGAAGCAGGTTTGAATATTTTACACATTTACTCATTAAAAAGTGAAATATTATTTAAAATATATTTAAAATATTGAACTTTGAGACTCAGTCACAGGTTCAAACTGAAGCTGAAAGGAAACAGATTTCATTCATCTTTGTTTTTGAGTCAGTTTGTGACTGACAGGTATTTACAGGTGTCTCTTTACCTGCTGCTGTTGCAGGTGGAGTTTTCCTCTCTGGACTTCCTCCTTAATACTAAAGCTCTGCTGTCAACAATCAACTACCTGAGCAGCGCTGTGCCGCTGCAGTTTAGCGCCGCACGCAACCCGGACTCCAAGAAGCAGGTGGAGAAGGCCGGCCAGGGCAGGACAGGTGAGTCCAGACGTCACTGACAGGTGTGTCAGTGTGACAGGAAGGAAGTCATCTGTTTGTTCTCTCTCTGCAGCATCTAAAGAAGCCAAAGATGGTGGCATGTTCAGCTTCAAACTGTTCGCCATGTTGGGCTGTTTCCACGTGGAGGTGTGTGACGATCGCTGCAGCATCGCTGACATCAGAGTGCAGGGTATGAAATCAAACCACCTGAACAGGTAGCATGTGCACATGATGTCACGCTACCTGCAGGTTCAGTCAGTTATTAAACAGCCGACAGAAACAATTTAACCATAAACGATGACATGTCACCGACTGTCGCCGCCCTGCAGGAATCGATGCATCAGTGTTGGTGCAGGCGAAGCAGACGGAGGTGTTCGCCCGACTCAGAGACATCGTGGTCACCGACGTCAACCCCAAAACCGTCCACAAGAAGGTCCGTCAGAAAAACACCTTATAGTCATGACTGTTTCTGTTTCTCATGACTGCTCCGCTCTGCAGAGGTCTGATCCGCATCAAGGTTTTGTAAATGTGTCCATAAAGACTTCAGCACATCTTCACTCTGACGTACATGAAGAAGAAGGTTTCTGTCTTTTAGTGCAGGAAACAAACACGTTATGTTTGTATTCAAAGGTTCAACATCACATTAGTTTGTGATGTCTGAACCGCTGTCTAAGTGTTAACATGAGCTTCATGACATGATGTAGACCTGCCCCCTCTCTCCCGGCAGGCCGTGTCCATCATGGGTGAGGAGGTGTTCAGCTTTAAACTGTCCCTGTTTCCGGGGGCGACGGTGGGGGACGGATACAGCGACACGTCGAAGGTGGACGGGAAGGTCACGATGCGTCTGGGCTGCATCCAGATCGTCTACCTGCACAAGTTCCTGATGTCACTGCTGGTCAGACGCCTGCTCAGACACATTATATATACATATGCACACAATACACATACAGACAGGTGACAAATGGAAGGAAAACCTGGTCCAGGTCTGGATGCTGGACCCCTACAGTGAGGGGGTCTGGGGGCTCTGTTATGCTGGCATGGTTTGGGGAAGGGTCACTGCTAATCAATACAGAGTAGTTATGAGTGATCAGCTTTATCCTGATGGTCTCTTCACAGTCACCTGATCTCAACCCAGCTGACGTGTTAGACAGCGCTCTTCATCATCATCATCGTCATCATCACAACACCACAGGAGGAAGATCTTTATGAAGAATGATGTTCATCAGCCTTGTTATTGATCCTACAGTCTCTGAACTCTTCTGGAGGGATGAACATCATTCTTCATAAAGATCTTCCTCATGTGGTGTTGTGATGATGATGATGATGATGATGATGATGAAGAGCGCTGTCTAACACGCCAGTCCTAAATCTCCCAGAAAGAATTGTTTCATCATAGGATGAAGGTGATCGGTGTTAGACCGGGAACATGAACTGAACACACCTGTGAGTGACATCACTGATGACATCACTTTAACTGTGTCTGTGTGTAGAGACTTTATATTTTACTGCAGGAATCATCAGCACCACATCATTTACATGTGAGTCACACAGACATAAACTCACTCTGCTGTGATCAGACAGGCAAAGAAATATAAAGATCAATACAGAGCTCACTGACTCCAACATTATAATACCCAAAGCATGATGGGAACTGTAGTTCCAAACACAACATGATTAAACTGAAGTAAGAAAAAGAAGATGATCTTTCATTACTGTTCTCTAAAACCCTGATACTCATCCATCATCATTCATATCAGGCACATGTGTGCTGATAACCTGATAACAAACACAAAACTCTCTCAGACCGTATAAATCTGTGTATGCCCGCTGACATGATCAATAATGACATTTCTCAGTAAGACATGCAGTGATTCTGGCAGCAGCCTGGAAGTAAATAAATAAAATAAAAACAGGTGAAGCTGAAACTATAAACTATTATTATCTTAAATAGAAACTCAGTCACTGTGGAAGAATTAATTTAGAAGCTTAAACTTTAAAAGTGATCCGTACACTCTGATGTTGCATGTTTCTCTACAGTTTCCTTCTTGTCTCTCATGTTTCTTGTCTTGTTGATGTGTCTTGTCCTTCCAGGCTTCTTTTAGCATTCAGTATGCGTCTGCTGACGAGGTACAGCTTTCAGCATGCAGCTCTGAACTGACTCCACTGCACCTTCAGTCCACCTTAATTATCACCCGCTTTAAGGTTACCAATGAGACGCGCTTGCTGCGAACAGCTTAACCCTCGTCCTCGACTCAGTGTCTGCTTTCAGTCGTGGACTCGGTTTAATCTGAATGTGAGCGACTCATTGTAACAGCGTTTAAACCCTCAGACGGCTGGAGAGGAGAAAGACAGACAGTCACAGACATCAGAGCAGAAGAATAGGAACTCGTTGCAGATTCATCACATTGAACATCATCTGAGATTTGAGTCACTGTTGAACAGAAACTTTAATGAACTTTTATAACATTTATTGTTTGTCTGCTGTCTGATCATCAGCTAATATCTCCAATAATCAATGTTATATGTCGGCAGCTGAGTCTTAAAGCTCAGACACTGGAGAATCTTTAAGGACTCACCAACACTCCTGTATGTTTCTGCATCAGTATGTGATGAGTGTCGACATCATCAGAAACCACATCTCTGCTCTACTGTTAGTGTCACATAATCAATCACATGTAGCGTTCCTATCCGTCTATATTTATAGATAACTGATGCTGTATCTAGATTTCTGTTAAAAATGAGTCACATTAGCTAAACACATCTGGCTCTTTAAACTCTGCCTGATGCAGGGAATCCCGCCCATCTGTGACGTCAGGGACATCAGAACAAGCGCTCCTATTGTTGACAGGCTGAGCATGGACAGAGGGATGAAAGGATGAATGGATGAATACAGAAATGAATGTTGCAATGTACAACATGTCACATCAGTGCTATGCAACTCACTGTGCTGCCATCATTAACCCCCTCACTGCCCCCCCATCAGTCACATGACCTCTGCTTGTGTCAGCTCACTCTTAAAAATGCTTTTCAACTCTACTTTTGTTTCATAAACTTTTTATATTTCAGTCTTGTATTTATTGTTTGTAAAATCTTCATATTAACAAAGCTTTGTTCAAATATGGCAGTTGTTGTGTAAATGCAAAAACACATATGTGTTTATATTATATACATATTACACTTCCTGAGCACTTTATTAGGAATACTTGTGTAATCTAATGCAATGCAATAGAACACCACTGCCGTAAATTCTAATTAATGTTTATTACTGAGGTCTTCTTGACTGCTTTATATTAAACCCATTAACATACACAAGGGGGGCAAAATATTAGGAACCCTGTAGAGTATAATACACTACAGTAGACCAGCACAACCCACCATGACCTCAATAAAAACATAAAGTAGAATTATCACCTTTCTGACAAAGTCATCAAAAACTGAAAATATAGCTGCTTCATAAAAGTATAAAAGACGGCAGAGCTGTTGTGTTGGACTGCAGTAGATTACACAGGTGTTCCTAATAAAGTGCTCGCTGAGTGGATTTGTTATGATAGTGAGGTTCAGGTTTATGAAACAGAAATGACCACAAGTACTCCTGAACACTCCTTCATGGCGTCTATCTGTAAGTCCTCATCACGTGACGCTGTTTGTTGTTTGTCTTCTCACTCTGGACTTGTTTTGTTCTTCAGATGTTTGTCGATAACTTCCAGACGGCTAAAGAGGCTCTGAGCGCCGCGACGGCTCAGGCGGCAGAGAAGGCGGCGTCCAGCGTTTGGGACTTCGCTCAGAAGAGCTTCCGTCTCTCCATGGACATCAACCTGAAGGCGCCGCTCATCATCATCCCCCAGTCGTCCACCTCCCATAATGCCGTGGTGGTGGATCTGGGTCTGATCACGGTGGGAAACAGCTTCTTGCTGCTGCCAGCTGAAGGCTTCTCTCTGCCCGCTGTGGTGGAGAAGATGGACATGAAGCTGACACAGCTGAAACTCTCCAGGTATCACAACACTTCATCTGTCAAAGGGCATCCAAAGGGCAGTGAAACACATATAAATACAAACATGTAGAAATGTGTGAAAAACACAAGTTAAAACCTTTAAAAAGAAGTGAAATTCAATTCAAATTTTCGATTCAGTTTTATTTATAAAGCACCAAATCAAACCAGAAGTTATCTCAGGGCTGTTTTCACATAGAGCAGGTCTAGACTGAACTCTTTAACCTACAGAGACCCAACAGTCCAGTTTAACAGGAAGAAACCTCCAGCAGAACCAGACTCTAGCTGGCGCCGTCTGCTTTGACCAGTTTGGACTTTGTATACTGAATGTGTTGATGTGATAACACGTTCAGGGTGATACCTTCGTTATGATTTGGAGCTATTTAAAAAGCTGAGAGATGGCAGAGAGAAGAAAGAGAAACATGTGTGTCAGTTTGTGCAGATGAAGATGTGAAAGATGTTTGAAGGGAACTGACACACTGAAGGAACTCTTAAAGCTATTATTCTAATGTTCATTCAGTTTTACAGGCTTTTCTCTTGATTATCAGTGATTCTTCTGCACACATTTACCTCCCTGAGAAGAGAAGAATACCAACAGATTAAGGAAAATGTTTGAACGAATTCATTAAAGATCTATAAAACAGTGCAGAAAATAATGAACTTGAATTTGGTTGTTTCTGTTGAACTGCTGACTCAGATGTCTGAGCGTCCTTGAACGCACCTGATGAAGACCAAACTGTCAACAGAAAGATGACTAAATGTCACATCATTTTCAGAACCACACTGAAGAGAGACTCCTCTCAGCCAGACATTGAGATCCTTCAGCCAATCAACTTGGAGCTACTCGTCACCAGAAACCTGGCAGCTTCATGGTTCACCAAGATCCCGGGAGTCCAGGTCCAGGGAGTCCTGCGGTCCCTGAACGTACGTCTCATGTGTGTTTGAAGTCAAAGTCGGATTGTTCTTCAGACTCGTAATTAAACTGTCATGTTTATCTGTCAGATGAGTCTTGGTGAGGAAGACCTCGGTGTGCTGATGAAGATCCTCGTGGAGAACATCGGGGAGGGAAGTAAAGAACACAGCATAGATGTCAACAGACAGGTGGCCCAAGGTAACTAACTGTCATTAGCTGTGACGTTAATGTGTTTTTAATACAGTGATTTTAAAATGTTTGCTAATTGCATAACATTAAACATAAAGAGTGAGAGGATCATTGCCGCCAACCTCCCGGGCCGATTACTTCCTGTTTCTGACAGATTATGACACAGTTACTTAAGTCACTTTTATTGGGAAACATGTCTGGAACTAAAGGAAATAGTCACCAGTGTAACGTGACAGGGAAGATTAGCGCACTTATTGAGCAGAAATTTACTGAACTGCAGCCTGGACAGACTGAGTAACCGCACTGAAGACAGCACTAAAAGATTAACTGAAACAGAGAGCTGAGGGTGAATACTGCACATCTTCTCTGGAGGGCAGGGTTGCTAAACTGAAGCAGAGAGTTAAGACCTTAAGCAACCGAGCTGAGGGCCGCGAAAATAGGAGCTGCAGAGTTAACATACGAGTCATCGGTTTTGAAGAAGGTGCAGAAGGGAAGCAGGTAATCGGGTTTTTCCAGACACACTGGGACTGGAGACCAAATGGGGAACCATTAAGATCGACGGGACACAGAGCCCCCGGCCGCCAAAGAAAAACTATAACTGGCCTGTTATCATCAAACTGCACAGTTTCAATGACAGTCAAAGGTTTCTTACAGCGGTCAGGGAGAAAGGCAAGCTCGCCTACCAAGGCAGCAAGACATCCGCCAGGATCTGTCAGCCCAGGCAAGGGAGGCCAAGAACAGCTTCTCCAGAGAGGAGTGTGGTTCCAGATGTCACCTAGTCAGCTTATGCTTCACGTTTAACAGAGAGGAGTGCACCTTCAGAAGTCCACAGGAGGTGGACGACTTCCTGAGCAGGAGAATTTATAGAAGCATCTTTGTGTTTCTTTGTGTTTTTTTTCCTTATCACTGTTTTGGGTGAAAGTTGTGTAGAGTTTACTTGGCTCTGTGCAGGACTACTGATACACATTGTTAGATATTACTGTTTTAGCCAACAGTACCAATGTAGACGCTCAGTTACCATGTTTATCCCTTTTCCTTTTTCACTTACACACTTACTAACTTCACACTTAAATATAAACACTGAGAGATACATTATCTATTCGTCTCTGTTCATGTTGCTGTGATAAACTGCATTAACCAAACAATCCTCCCCGCAAACATCTGTTAATTTACTGCACCTCTCAGACAACAATTACAGACCTTAAAGTCATATGAACCCAAAATAAACTTAGATTCTGCTGTTATTTACATTCAATAAATGGATTAAAAGGATGCAGAAATAACTACATTGTGATGCCAATTTGTAAAACATTTGAATTCATGCTTTGTCTCTTTTCTGAAGGGAGTTCAGATTGATCAGAGCTATGCTAACACTGATGCTAACACTGATGCTAACACTGATGCTAACACTGATGCTAACACTGTGGCTGCTCCATCCACACTCAGTGTCATCTAAAGGCATAAATATGGAAGCGACATGTTTATACACAGATACTTACATACTGCAGAACTTTAAAATCATATAAACTCACTGGTATTTAAGATGTTTATTATTGAAGACAGCAGCTGAGGGCTGTGTGTGAATTTGGTTTTAGCTCCGGCTAAGTTAGTGAAGATAAATCCATTTTTTAATCCCAAAAGTTTACAAAATAAACTCCTCCCACCGGTAGCTCTGGACTAGAGCAGAATCTGGTGTGACTGGTGTGGTGGTCCAGTCTGTGTTTACTCCTCCAGAAATCAGCAGCAGCACCAACATGATCCGGACTCTCAGCAGCTGTCTGTCAGCAAGCCGCGGCTGAGTCTCTGGTCCATCCCAGCAATTCACACAGATTCTTTCCTCAAGTATTTTCAACTTGTGTGAATACGTCTTTGGCGTCTTTGCATTGACTTTGTACTCACCATGCAAAAACTTTGCTTTGCATTTGGTGTAAACACACTGTTAGCATCACTCGTCCCAGGACTCTTTATGCTATTGAATAGTTGTTATTAGGGCACGAAAGTGGCATTGAAAGTGCAAGGAACCAATTGTTTTTGTAGAGATCATTATTATTATTATTATTATTATTATTATTATTATTATTATTGTACGCCATTGCATTTTTGAGGGGCTTAGGATGCTCAAAAAGTCACGAAAATCAGTGCACATGTCAGAACTGTTCTGTAGTGATCAGGCGTAGCCAGCAGGCTCCATGATGCCTCCAAATGCAGGGCCGTTAAGTTGCTTGGATGTTCATGAAATTTGGTTGGAAGTCAGCCATCTTGGATTTCATGCATCAATTTTCATTTTACGAACACGGGCAAAAACTCATGAAACGTTGTTCAAACGGTTGGGCTTGGGTGTGGCATGTCGGCCCCCTAATTACTTTGAGCATTTTTGAGGTGCAAACTCAAAAACTCACAAAAATTTGCACATGCATCAGAAGTGGCGTAACTTGTTATCTGATGTGGGTCTTGGGGTTGGATGTGGCAAAATGGCTCAAAGGCACCCCCTAGAAATTTTCAAAGTCAAAGCCCCAACCTTTAAATTTGATGTATATGTAAATTTGGCAGATGTAACATTTTCAGACTTAACCTGAACACATCTACATGTAAAATATTTAGTCATAGTCATACCGACATCATCCAATTTACATTAAATTTACATGGTGTGTTCTACACATGATATACAGCAACATGGCGTATAATTAGTGGGTGTTCTCTAGCGCCACATAGTGGACACAGGAAGTGATAGTCATGTCCTACATGCAATGTCCAATATTCATGAAAATGTAGATCCATGTCAGTTGCCTTCTGGTAAATGTGTTGCTGCATTAGTATTTCACTTATGTAGTATTCCCTACATGCAACAGGAAGTGAAGCCTACATTACACAGTTTCTAAGAAGTCATCTCCAGCACCACATACCGCAGACAGGAAATAATATTTTACTTATTCACACAGTGTTAGATAATCCTGAAAATTCAGAGCCATATCAACAGACCTCCAGTAGTGATATCACGGCTGCTGCTCCGTCAAATACACGCGAAGTGCGAGGGCCCATTCATAGCTGGTTGAAGCTTTAGTTTGTTCTTGTTCTTTAGGGTTCTGTTCTGTACTGGGATCCGGTCCATCGTTTGGGGATGGACCCTCACTGACAGTTTTATTTGTTGTGTTATTTTCCATTTTACCGTGTGTGTGTGTTATGCTCTGGCCTTAATGTATTCAATTCGATTCAAATTTATTTATAATAAGCCAAATCACACCAAAAGTCATCTCGGGGGAACTTTTCACATAGAGCAGGTCTGGACTGAACTCTTTAATCTGCAGAGACCCAACAGTCCTCCATCAGCAGCAGGAAAAACTCCCCTTTAACCAGAAGAAACCTCAAGCAGAACCGGACTCTAGGTGGACGCCATCTGTCTTGACTGGTTGGGTTGAGAGAGAAAGAAAGAGGGGGGGGGGGGGGTTGGAGACACAGAGAGCAGAATAACAACAATAATAACAAAAACAATAATGATAATAGAGACGTGGCTAGCAGCAACAAGCAGCAGTAACAGCCGGGAAGGAAAAGCAAAGTCTCGGGCTGGATCCCGGGGTTTCCTGCGAGATGAGAAAGCACAAAAAACTCTGGGGAAGAAGCCAAGTTGCATTAATGGTAAATGAATGCATATAGATGGAGAGGAGGAGGAGAGAGGAGCTGTATATGACTACTAGATCTGCCACTGCCCTTTCTTTAATCTACATTGTGCTAGTGATCACCTATCAGTCCACATGTTGCACAAAGTGTAAAACACATAAACGCATAAATGACTTGAGATGATTTAAGTTAATGTGAAGGGCATTAATCATAACATCGAACGCCAGAAAATCCTGTCTTTCCTTAAAAAAAGAGAAATGTCAGATAGCCTTCCTCCAAGAAACCCAACTTTCAGATCTGGAACATATTAAATTAAGGAGGAGCTGGGTGGTCCAGCTGTTCTACTTCTCAGGGGGCAAGCTGCTCTCAAAACTTCTTGCCAGGTGGCTGGAGAACTTACCCACAACTCTCATAAACTCAGACCAGACAGACTTCGTTCATGGATGTCTGAATATTTGCAGTTTACTACTCAGAAGAAACAGAAGGCACTGACTGTCTCTCTAGATTCTAAGAAGACCCTCAGTAGGGTTGAGTGGGGCTACCTGATGTACTGGAGAGATTTGGGTTCGGGGTGGACTTCCTTAAGTGGATCCGAACCCTATAATTTATTTATATAAATTATAACAGCTATTGTCATAACTAATGGATGGCGCTCTGAACGTTTTCCTGTGATGAGAGGCGTCTGCCAGGAGTGCCCACTTAGCCCACTCATCTTTGCCTCAGCATTATCGCCATTAGTTGAAAATATATGGCTACATGATGGTGTAAGAGGAATAATGATGAGGAACACAGAACAGAAAATCGCCTTGTACACGGACGATATTCTTTTGTTTTTATCGTCAGTTCTGGCTATCCTGACAATTTTCAGTGAGTTTAGTATCATATCCGGCTACAGGATTAATTTTAGTAAATCTGAAGCGATGCCATTAGGGCCCCTGAATAACAGATATTTTGTACAATTTTCCTTTTAGTTGATCAGTTTCCAATTTCACATACCTGGGAATAAAAGCACCCCCATATTTGAAGGATCTGTGGAAACTTAACTTTGCCGCATTCTGTGCATCAGTTAAAAAAGACCTAAAGTGATGGCATGACCTACTAATGTCTTTGATTGATGAATATCCTCCCTCGACTTTTATATGTCCTACAGATGCTACCTCTGTACTTAGCCAGGAAAATCAACCACAAATTAGAAAAGGCATTTTCTAAATTTATTTGGCATGGCAGAAAACCTAAACAGAGGGTTAAAGTATTACAACTACAACACATATGGGTGGTCTTTCTATGCCTAATTTGGTATTTTACAACTGGTCCTGTCATGCAAGCCACATATGTCAGTGGCTACATACATATCTCAAGAGCGAGACTTGTATTGACTCCTGGCTTTGTTCTCCACTCTCCCAATGGATTCTGGTCACTTGTGATGCAAATTATAAAAGCACAGTGTTGTTATATACAACAGTATACTGTGGACTCTTTTGAAAAGCAGCTAAAAACCATCTGTTCAGACAGGCATTTAGTAGCATGTGGTATTTCATGTTTTAATGTCTGTTCCGCTTGTATATTTTATCTGGTGACTTTGTTCTATTGATTGTGATTTGATTGTAAGCACTTTGTGACTGGTGTCTGCGACAGGTGCTATATAAATAAACTTTGCTTGCTTGCTTACGTCTGAGTTCTGGTCCACAGCCTCATCTGGTTACTCTTTTATTGAGCCAATCACAAATGCTTTTTTGCCTCCTCAGAGAGGGCGGAGCTTGCTGAGCGACAGGTGGTGTCGTTACAGATGGGATCTGACAGTGTGTCGGCTGCCGCCAACGGAGGTCTGAGTGAAAACATCATCAATGTTCTGCTTAACTTTGAAATCAAAGAGGTACGAAATCTACAAATACTGTGATGAGTTTGATTATGTTGTAGAAGAACATCAGACTGTGTTGATGAAGCGTGTCCTGTGTGTTGACACAGAAAAGCCTGACCAGGGACAGGGGTCGCAAATTAGCCTTGGCTAGAAATCCTTTATGCAATACATTTGTTTCATGTTACTTTAACCTGTTACCATGTTTTTTTGCATCGTCCCTGACAAATACACTAATACATAAATAAATAAAAAATACAGTTGAAGTTGACCATGTATCTGCAGGCCTGTTCAGGATCCTTTCATCTGACTTTATGTTTGTCAGATTGCCTTTATTCCTCTAACATGGTGGCGTTCTGATTGTCTGAGTCTGTTTCCTCTACAAGGTGCTGCTGACGCTAAAGAAGCCCAGAGAGCAGAAAGAGTCACCTTTTCTGGTTTTCCACATTGCTCACCTGGGCATCGACACCAAAGTCAGGAAGTATGACATGTGTGCCACCACCTACATCAACAAGATCACCATGAAGTGCCTGGAGTTCAAAGGTCAGAGCCTCCCAACAGACCAACGATCAGGAAAACAATTCTGCCTCTGTGAATGATGGGTTGTTAAATTATATTGTTGTTTTCCTGAAAGCGTTCTTATGCTGTCTTACAATCTACAGTCCTCTGTCCCACAGAGTTTGTGATGGTTCCTACAGAGTTTGAGATGCTTCCTACAGAGTTTGTGATGGTTCCTACAGAGTTTGTGATGGTTCCTACAGAGTTTGTGATGCTTCCTACAGAGTTTGTGATGCTTCCTACAGAGTTTGTGATGCTTCCTACAGAGTTTGTGATGGTTCCTACAGAGTTTGTGATGGTTCCTACAGAGTTTGTGATGCTTCCTACAGAGTTTGTGATGCTTCCTACAGAGTTTGTGATGGTTCCTACAGAGTTTGTGATGGTTCCTACAGAGTTTGTGATGGTTCCTACAGAGTTTGTGATGGTTCCTACAGAGTTTGAGATGCTTCCTACAGAGTTTGACATGCTTCCTACAGAGTTTAAGATGGTTCCTACAGAGTTTGAGATGCTTCCTAAAGGGTTTTAGATGCTTCCTACAGAGTTTGTGATGGTTCCTACAGAGTTTTAGATGCTTCCTACAGAGTTTGTGATGGTTCCTACAGAGTTTGTGATGTATCCTACAGAGTTTTAGATGCTTCCTACAGAGTTTGAGATGCTTCCTACAGAGTTTGAGATGCTTCCTACAGAGTTTAAGATGGTTCCTACAGAGTTTGAGATGCTTCCTACAGAGTTTAGATGCTTCCTACAGAGTTTGTGATGGTTCCTACAGAGTTTAAGATGGTTCCTACAGAGTTTTAGATGCTTCCTACAGAGTTTGAGATGGTTCCTACAGAGTTTAAGATGGTTCCTACAGAGTTTTAGATGGTTCCTACAGAGTTTGAGATGGTTCCTACAGAGTTTAAGATGGTTCCTACAGAGTTTTAGATGCTTCCTACAGAGTTTGAGATGGTTCCTACAGAGTTTAAGATGGTTCCTACAGAGTTTAAGATGGTTCCTACAGAGTTTGAGATGGTTCCTACAGAGTTTGAGTTTTTCCTCTAGTAGTTGGTGATTTCTTGCAGGCCTTTCCAAACTGAGGATGACTCACTGGCTCAGCTTCTACTTGGCCTGCCTGTAGAGGTTCATATCTCCACTCACAGAGTTTGTGAGTGTTGTGAGTGTTTGTGAGTTTGTAATGATTTCGTCTTGTTTCAGACTCGAGTGGAGAGCCACTGTGTCTCATCAGCTCTTCAGTGGAATCTGGAGCTGAGCTGCTCAAAGTACAATACTTCAAGGTGATGACATCACTAAATTACATTTTATCTGATTATCTGTTTAGGCTCCTAGGTATATAATCAATGATCCAGAAGCAGATAATAAAATGTCAAACAGAAGATCTGATCAATATTTTTAACTGTCTTCTTTAATTCTACAATCTTTTGGCTTTTTGATAGTTTTTCTTTGTATTCTGCTGTTTGATTCAAACCATTTTAATGGATAAGTCTGTGTGAAATCCATGCAGTTGTTTTTAAATCTGCTCAGGGTCACATGACTCTGTGTCTGACCAAAATAACTTAAGAAGTGAAATGATTGCGTCCTCAGGCCGACCGCTCTGGACCAAACTTTTCCACCGTCTACAAGAACACTGAGCAGATGATCAATGTGAGTAATCAACATCAACAGCTTCCAGTTTATTGTAACACATACATACACAGTTCACACCTGCAGGTCATCAGTTCATGTGTTGTTACTGATGCTGCATCCTCACAAGTTCTCTAATCATGCCTATTAAAGTCTGTGGTGTTAAAACATTATTTACTTTGGCTCCATCTGGTGGTCAGATGAACAGCATCACTGTATCAGGCAGCAGTGCAGGAAGAGATTAATTAGGTAATGCTGTAATTTCACACTGTAATTTGGTACTTATTATAGAGAAAATAGGAATTCTCTTTAAAGAAGAGCTTAATTTAAACCCAAATAATTAATTATCATTTAACAATCAAAACTTTATTCTCTATATATGGTAAGTTTAATTAATTTGAAATATATGTACAAATTTAATTGTTATAATTTCATATTTTTGCTGGTTTAATGACTCTTTAAATTTCGTGCACCAACTGAACCCTGAAAACTGTATAATTGGTGTCAAACTAGAGTTAATTCCAGGAAATCATTCTTAATTTACAGGCCCGTAAGATGAAGCATTTAAGAATGTTACTGAACTCTCTCTGTCCGTCTCCAGGTGACTTTCACCTCTCTTGACCTCATGCTCCACACTGAGGCTCTACTGTCAGCCATCAACTTCCTGTCAGCAGCGCTGTTGTCTGGCAGCGTTTCGTCTCCGGAGAAAGAGATCAGACTTAAGACAGATGACAGCAAGACGTTGTCCACCAAATCCAGTCAGTACAACAGACATGTTCTGTCTGTCGGCTCAGAAACAAAGCATGTTAACAAACTGAAATATATGGTATCATTGCAGAATCTAACTTGAATAACTCAAAGATTGTACCAATGAGGTTCTTGACAAATTTCCAACAACACTAATGCTCAAGTTAATTCTGTGGAAATATACCTGTATATTAAAAAAAATAACAATGACCATAAAATTAATCCCAGTTGCTCAAACAGCCGAGTGTCAGTGAAATAAAACTAAATTATAACATTCCCCTCAACACATTAACTAAACCTGAACTTGTCTTTAATGTGTCTCCTATCAGCTGCCCTTGTGTCACCTGCAGACAGTGAGGTCATCGACTTAAAGGTGATGATGACGCTGGGAGCCTTCAATGTCCTGGTGTGCGACCAGAGCTGCAACATGGCCGACATCAAGATCCAAGGTACCCAATAACAGCTTATTTACACCAACCAGAGACCTGGTACAGTGTCACCTACACCTGATGACATCATTCAGTCATAATTTCAAGGTTTCATATAGAAGTTGGTTGATATGAGTTATTTGATGTGTCCTTCAGGTATTAATGGCTCTTTGCTGATGCAAGGACCACAAACTCATTTATCAGCCCGTCTGAGAGATTTCATGGTTCTCAACATTGATCCCAAAAGCATCCACAAGAAGGTCAGTCAGTCAGCCGTCTTATGTGTTCATGTTGACTCTGATAGAGATCCACTGTAATAAAAAGTAACCTGCGTTCTGACCCAGCTTTTACTTTTACCAGCTCGTTGGCCTGCCTTCCATCTTTCCATCTCGCTCTCTCACTTACTGATATCCAGGCTGCTGATTTTTATCCTTCATGGACAGATTTTCATTGTTGAATTTACTGCATGTTGATGTTCTGTTGATCTGCTGTGAGCTGATGTTTTTTATTTATTTGTTCTGAAGCAGGTTTTACCAGGAGTCAGTGTCTGTGAAGGGTTAGGGGGGTCGGGGAGTTGGTATTTTATGTATTTGATATATTTGTTTTATTTTGAAGCAGGTTTTAACAGTTCTGCTCAGCGTTGCGTTGTGAATCTTCACTGTGACGAGTTGTCCTTCAGAACGATCAGTGGTCATTAAACTCTGATGTTTCTGTCCTTCAGGCCATCTCCATCGTGGGCGACGAGGTATTCAGTTTCACCATGAGTCTGACTCCCAACGCCACCGAGGGCGCCGGCTACGCCGACACTTCCAAAACCGACGGCAGAGTGAAGCTGAATGTGGGCTGCATCCAGGTGGTCTACCTGCACAAGTTCGTCATGTCTCTGCTGGTGAGTTTCAGAGCTGAGAGTCCAACTTCAATTCTTCCTCCTTTATTATTACTGAATCAGGGTCAGTTCAGTTTTCTATTCTGTTCTTTACTGTCAGAGTCAAGTAAGTTTGATTTTACTGCAGAAAAACATTCCTACT
The DNA here is from genome assembly GCF_963924715.1 of Thunnus thynnus. NCBI lineage: Eukaryota > Metazoa > Chordata > Actinopteri > Scombriformes > Scombridae > Thunnus > Thunnus thynnus. Next base: position 95,395 of record NC_089517.1, read on the forward strand.
TTGCTTTTTAGTTTAGTTGTAGTTTGAGGTTCTAATAAAGGGTCCAGTTTGAGTTTATGTGATTATGTACATTTAGAGCAGGTGTGTTGTTTGGTTTGTAACAGATTTTATTAAAACAAATTCTAAATTTATTTAAAGTTATTTACACGTTTACATTATTTAAGTTTAAAAATAGACAAAATTTGATTTTTTAACTTTTTTGTAAAAAAAAAAAAAAAAAGTATCATTATTTTATTATTAATTAGTTTTTGGTTATCAACAGTTTTCATGCAGATTTAAATAAAATCTTATCTTTTGTCATACACAGTGATAATAGTCTTAAATTGATATTTTGTTTTGTCAGTACAGTAATTTTATATTTGTTTATTTCATTTCATTTAGAACTTCACCAACAACTTCCAGATGGCTAAAGGAGCTCTGAGCGCCGCAACGGCTCAGGCGGCAGAGAAGGCGGCGTCCAGCGTTCGGGACTTCGCTCAGAAGAGCTTCCGTCTGTCCATGGACATCAAACTGAAGGCGCCGCTCATCATCATCCCCCAGTCGTCCACCTCCCATGATGCCCTGATAATGGACCTGGGTCTGATCACGGTGGGAAACAGCTTCGTGCTGCTGCCTGTCGACGGATGCCCGCTGCCGGCCGTCATCGACAACATGGACGTCCAGCTGACGCAGCTCAAACTCTCCAGGTCAGTTGATCACGAAGACTCAAAGATTTGAAACAACAGAAAGACGACGACAGATGTTAAGAGGCTTCTTCTCTGCATGTGACCAACAGTTACCTGTTTTATGAACATAGCATCACCTGCACATCAAGACTAGTGAAGCAACTAACAGAACGTTGTTTCTTTGTATTCTTCATGTAACCAAAATTTATGTTAAGTTATGCTGTCTGGTCACAGTACAGACTGGCTCATTGGATTTAAAGTCTGGTTTGCTGTTGTTCATCAGGACCTGTATGGACCCGGCATCGAGCCGGCCCAGCAACGAGCTCCTGGAACCGGTCAACCTGCACCTGAGCATCAACAGGAACCTGGCAGCGTCCTGGTACAGGAAGATGGCTGCCGTGGAGATCGATGGTGATCTAAAGCCCATGAAGGTAAGTACTAGTGATCTATGTACATCCGATTTAAAGACAGGATTATTTATTTCACAATAAAGCATCAACAAAGTGCTACATCAGAGAACAAAGCCTCCTTGTTTTCTAACGATGATTTGATTAAATAAGTGTCAGTTTATTGAGAATCTTATCTGATCAGTCAACTTGATCCAAAGTCGAGATTCAAAGGTCGCTTTCTCCAGCAACAGTCCTGCACTTTGGCTCCACAGCAGTTAACGCGACTCCAAAAAGTCTTACCGTTTTCTCTCAGGTAATGTTACATCCAGCATCGGCACAGTAAAGCAAACAGATCAGCCCAGAGCTCCACGGTTAAATAATGTGTAATTGATCAGTAGGAGGTTTAACTTTTTCCCAGCCACGGTGAGAAGCAGCTCGGGGAGACGCGCCAGGTGGAGGTGGTGGCTGCATTAAATTAACATTTATTTTGTTGTTGTAGCCTATGTGCTCAGCTTGCAAAGTTTGTGAAGAGTTCATTCTGCTGACTAAAATTTAAGATCAATTCAAATTTGCTGTTGCCCAGTTGAAGCACCTGTGCAACAGAGGGCACTGTTGTATAGAGAACAGCATCGTCTGCATACAGATGAATTGTACTGTTTCTAACATTTTCTCCTAAGTCATTTATAAAATTTGTGAATGAAAGTGGTCCTAGAATGGAACCCTGTGGCACACCTTTGTTAAAACTCCTAAAACTGGGCATATAGCCATCAGCCACAACAGCTTGACTTCTACAACTGAGATAATTTGCCAACCAATTACACAGTTTCTCATGAAATATAATAGATTCCAGGCGTTTCAAAAGAATGATTATCAACAGTATCAAAAGCCTTAGATAAATCAATAAAAATGGTGTCTTTATCTAATGTTCTAGCAAGACATTTGATGCTGTCGTCACAGTACTCTGCCCTGCTATAAATCCTGATTGATATGACTTTAAAATGGATTGTTAAGATAAAAGTGTTCTCACCTGATCATTTACTGGTTTCCCAAACACTTCAGCTTGACATGATACTTAATAAATTGTTGGATAATTATGTAGCTCATTGGACTGATCCCCTTTATGTAATAGTAAGATGTAGGCTGTCTTCCAAATGTCAGGGATGCTTCCACAGTCACATTAAAAATACAAGTTAATGCTAATAATAAAAGACTCCACTCTAACTGATCAGCCCCAGTGGAGTTTTTTGGATTAATAGACCAAAGAGCATTAAACACTTCAAGATTTGTAAAAGGCTTCAGTGAAAAGGTCTGAGTGCCTAATTTGTTTGCCCGGTAAGGTGCACTATAATCAGAGACAGAGGGAAGAAATCAAGCATTTTTAAATAAATAACCTGAAGAAATAAATGCATGAACCTTGAACTATTTCACTGGGTTAAGATGAAATAGGACTATGTGATAATGTTTTATCCATTTTCCCCCCAAAAATGCTGGGTTTCTTTTTCTGTCAGATAGTGCAGAGACATAAAATGATGATTTAGCATTTGAAGAACAGTGAGACGTGTTACGTTGTTCACGAAAATATTGTCAATCAGAGGATGATTTAGTTGTTTGAACATCTCTTTCATGTAACATTTCAGCAATTTCAGAACAAAACCAAGAATTGTTCCTGTTTTTGCCCATCTAAGAATATACATGAATAAACTTAAATATGCAAGTACACTATAACCTGCAAACTCGTATTTACAACTTCATAATGATGCAGTGATGTGCAGTGCACACAGAGGCTGTATATGTAAATCATTCAAATCTACTGAAACAAATGTTAACAAGCTTGTTTTTTCATTATGTGTTGAAGATGAGTTAAAGAGAGTCCAGCCATTGAACAAACAGCTGGCAGTCTCTGGTTGAGAACGTCTGCTAAATGTAAATACAGGAGACGTGGAATGAACTGCTTGCTGTATAAATTGCTGCATCTTTGACATCTAACTAGGTCTGTCAAACTACTCGTTCACATTTCAAAACTAGTTCTGAATTTTCATAGCTGGATATCAAATCAAATAAAACATCCAACACACCTGCAGGTGCAGAGGGTGAGCAATAAGACCCAATAACTAGAAGCTTTCCAGTAGTATTAGTAGTAGTAGTTGTATTGTCTAGTAGTAGACAAACACTTACAGCCAATAGTTCAAAACATTTTGGCTTAGATACAGAGGTAACGACAGACAGATAAACAACTTTTCACAAAAATGGCAACGCCTCCCTCTTAGTAGGCCGATCACAAAACACTATAGACAAGTTAGTTTAGTATAAACACTCTAAAAACACTATAGACAAGTTAGTTTAGTATAAACACTCTAAAAACACTATAGACAAGTTAGTTTAGTATAAACACTCTAAAAACACTATAGACAAGTTAGTTTAGTATAAACACTCTAAAAACACTATAGTTGTCAAGACAAATATCAGCATCTTTGTTTGGCAACTTTGTTTCAGAAAACACAAAGATGTCAGGGTCACTTTGTTGTGCTCAGACTTCAGTATAGTCCATTGTGGATATAATACTATGCACATTCACATGAGCTATTCCCATGTCCTTGTGATGCAAGGAGTCTTTGATTTGCCTCCTTCTGTGGCAACAGTCTGAATCATGATCATGATGGTTTTTAAAATCAACACTCCTGTCATTAGTCCAGTGACAGTCAGGCTGGCTATCACTCATTACTACTGGAATAATAAAACCGTGGAGAGTCTCATAAAAACGGGTCTTACTCAGGACTCATGGGCTGTAGGGAGAGCTAGTAGCATTAACAGGAGGCGGAGAGGTCACTGGGGGCAAACAGGGGTGATCAGTGAGCGATGAGTAGTCCAGAGCTGTTATGGAGCTCTCTCTCTCTCTCTCTCTCAACCAACCGGTCAAAGCAGATGGCCGCCCACCAAGAGCCGGGTTCTGCTTGAGGTTTCTACCCGTTAAAGGGGAGTTTTTCCTTCCCGCTGTCGCCAAGTGCTGCTCATGGGGGAATTGTTGGGTCTCTATAAGTTAAAGAGTTTGGTCTTGACCTGCTCTATGTGAAAAGTGCCTTGAGATGACTTCTGTTGTGATATGGCGCTATATAAATAAAAATTGATTGATTGATTGATTGAATTGATCCGGTCAACATGTAGACCATCAGTTTGTTCTGACAACAGTCTTCTTCTGTTGTGTTAAAGTGTAGCATCACTAGTCCTCAGTAATTTAGTTACATCATTTTGTGTCTGTAGTGAACTGAAAGCCAGAGTCTCTGTAGACATTCCCATTAGGATATAGGTTTGGGCCAGGCTAGCAGTTTCTCCCTGTTTCCAGTTTGTTTGCTAAGCTAGGTTAATCATGTCCTGGACCTGTGTATGTGCTGGACGTGCAGAGGAAACTGACATCCATCTGAACACAGGAAAGGGTTTACCGAAATGTTCCTTTAACCTCTCAGAGTGTGTAGAGGTCTCAGGAATAACTGCTGTGTCTGTGCTCGGCCTGTAGGTGTCACTGAGCCAGGATGACCTGAAGATGCTGCTGAGGATCCTGATGGAGAACCTGGGAGAGGCCGGCAGCCTGGAGCCCAGCACCCCAAAACAAGAGAGCAACCTGCAGCTCCGAGCGTCCGGAGGCCCCCAGACAGGTCTGAACGGGGTTATATACAGTATATATAAATACTCTGTATGTTGCTTTAGTTTCTCTTCTTCTGCTGATTAGAGGAATTTAGATTATTTTGTTTTCTTGATTCTTGATTCTTTTCTGTTCTTCGTTCCAGCAGACAGAAATATTTTTGTTGGTGTTGTTCTGTGTTTTGTGTGTTCAGATAATATTGGGAAGCCAAGTGTAACCAGTGATGAAGAGGAGGACGAAGCTCCGGAGACCCTGAAGTTTAACTTCAACATCGAGTCTCTTGGACTGGTTCTGTACAGAAACGACCCCAAACAGGTCGGTGACCACATGAAGGAGTGCTGCTGATGACGAACAAGCTGCTTCACTTCAACTCTGATTCAAAGTCATGTGACTGAAATATTGTGTTGTAACTACAACTGATGGATAAACCTTACAAAAACAGAATGATCCTTTAAAGTTCAGTTGTCACTCAGGTTTCATTACAGAATTTTTAAAATGGATCTTGTTGGTGTTTCCTCCAGCAGTCCGACCCCCAGCATCAGGAGAGCCTCCGCCTGGGCGAGTTGGCCCTCCACCTCCTGAAGACTTCAGGGAAGATCCTGACCAGCGGCCGGCTGGAGGTGAACACCGTCCTGACAGCCTGCACGCTGGACGACCTGAGGACCGGCATGGATCGGGTAACCTCACGGTGAGTTACATGACCTCAGGTGTCTGGAGTTTGGCCATGTTAGACATGCTGATCGTTTCAGGCTTCATCTATTCAACCAATGAAATTATATTTGATCATAATTTATTGTAGGTTTTTCAGGGAGGAAACGTCCAGAAGACGGGTTAAACTTTAAACTTCCTTTGGTTGAACGTTAGTTTTTTTGCAGGTTAATTGTAAACACAAAATTACCAAAATATCAAAACTCTGTAAAATGTTATTAAATGCTTCAGAGGAATTAAAACACACAGAATACTTCCACTTTGACCTGAATTATTATACTATTTATATGTTGAATAATTTTAAAACAAAAACTACTAATTTAATTGAGTTAAAAAATTCTTTCTTTTTGTTGTTTTGTATGTTGTTTAAAATATTTCTGTTATTTGGTGATAAGCTGAATGTGTATTATACAAACATAATATACATTCACAGTACTTACAGAAAAGAAATAACATATAACTTACATCACAAACATAAACATAACTATACAAATTACAACAGACAAACTACATATATACACTTATACAAACATACATACATGTACATACATGTCAAGTACTACATGTAACTGTAATACAAAAACAAATCACTTCTACAGCAATTTCAATTAAATATGTTCTGCAGAAGGAACTAAATTAAAAAGATAATATTAAGTTACGATATTATAGAATAATCACAGCTCTGTGTCATGATGACCTTTTCCTGTAAATTGTAATGTTTGAGAGATAATATGAACGAGCTCCAATCCAGCTTTTTTGGAGCATCATATATGTAAAGTTTGTCAGCAGTATTCAATAACAGCTTCTGATCATCTTGACACCCACAAATAATAATGCGAGGATAGAAGTTTGTTCAGATCACCAGTTTGCCACCTGCTGCCTGTTATCAATCACTGTACCGATCAGTGAACCTGTTGTGTGAACTCACAGCCGATGTGCTCTGCGGTGTTGTTATGCTCTCTTGTGTGTTCAGGATGGTTGGCCGGCGAGACGAGCAGAGTTCAGAGGTGATGATCGATGTGACGTACCGGCAGAGCGGCGAGGAGAGGGAGGTGGTGGCTGTGCTGCAGAAACTCTACCTGTGTGCCAGCGTGGAGTTCCTGATGGCCGTCGCAGATTTCTTCCTCCAGGCTTTGCCGCAGACTCAGACTGTGACTGCCGCTTCAGCGCCAAGTGACAGGCTGCCGCTGAGACTCACAACCGACCTGCGAAGTGACACCAAGACCGGTGAGACCGAGACTCAGGCCATATAACTAACCCAGATGGAGGCAGGGTCTACCTTCATCTAACAATAAGAACATTAAACTAAGCAGACAACAAAGAATTGATTTAAGAACAGTAAATAAGCATCAATTAACACTGCCGTGTATTAAAAACTGAGCCAGTCTAGAACTGTAGAGAAAACCCGACCCCCCTGACCTTTAACCTTTATAAAAACATCATTAATCTAATGAATTCAAGAATTCAAGAATCTTGACTTGTTTGTCAAATTTTAAAGCTGGATCGAAGATGACACCAAGATTTCTGGCTTTGGCATGAAGGTTTTGGGCCAGAAGTGCTGAGTGATTAGCTAAACCCCCAGTGGGGTTGGAGGGACCAAATAAGACTTTGTCTATCTTACTAGCATTTAATTGAAGACGGATTTTTGCCATCCAGTACTTCACATGCTGGAGGCAGTCATGGTGGGACCTAACTGTTACTATTATTATCACCGGGTTCTAATGGGAGGTTTAGCTGAGTGTCATCTGCATCGCAATGGAAGGAGACATTTTGTGTTTGGAAGATTAGATTAAATCCTACACATTAATCCTGTCTGTCTTGTAAACTCAATGAAAACTCTACTGCTGCTCCCACTTGAGTTCCTGAACTCCGGTCTTCCTGAGTTCTTCCTTCATAATTTGTCTTTATTGATCATACTTAGTATAATCTATGTTCGCATGCATAATAGTCTGCTCAGCCAGCTGGAAAAAATATGTGCATATATCAGTATTCACATGGGCAATATGGACATCTGCTGCGTGCAGTAGTTAGGCCGAGCCACGACTTCATTACACAGCACAGCGAAGTAAAATAAGTAGTTCACCTGTTGGAGGTGTGCTGGTTGTCTGCAGCTCTTCATCAAACATCATCATCACTGTGGCTGTTTCTGCTTGTACTCTTCCTCCCTGCGTTGTTTCTAACTGATCCGCTGAACAAAGAGCTCCACATAGGAACACGTTTTTACTTCCTGTAAATTCTTCAGTCTCCCATAAGTTAGTCATTTAAAAGCTTTTAATTTGAAGCATTAAAGCAGGAAATGTTTGGTTTGCAATGACGATAAAGTTACACGATTCTGACATGTAAAGCTGGCCAATCAGAACAGAGTGGGCTCATCGTGAGGCGGGCCTTAAAGAGACAGTGTAAGAGAAACTGTGTATACTGAGGGGCTGCATAAAGGGTCAGTATAAGATATATAAGGAGCTTTTTTTAACTGTGAATCTACTCTAGTTAAGTCCAAAAATAAAAATTTAGAGCTGAAATGAGCATAATAGGTCCTCTATAAGAAAAAGCCACACGATAGAAGTAAATTTTGATTATTACTGATCAAGACTTCCAACAATTGATTTGAAACAGTTTTCTGTAGGATGTTTGATATAAAGGGAAGCTTAGACATTGGTCTATTGTTGCTATACTCAGAGGGATCAGAACCAGGTTTTTTGAGAAGTGGCTGGACAACAGCAGTCTTGAATAATTGGGAACACATCCGGAAAACAAAGAACTGTTGATGATTGAAAGCAGGCGTGGTATAGAGGGGGAGAATAAAAGAAAGACATTTTTAAGTCCGTGTGCCCGGCAGAACTGAGCCCAAATCTTTAGGGAGTGTCCTAATAACAAATAATAGCAAACTAGTAAAAGATAACATACATTTCAAACTTTGTCTTGTCTCTCAGCCTTCATGGTGAGGACTCGTCTCCGTGCGGTGGTGGTGGACCCGGAGGTGGTGTTTGTGGCCAGCCTGATGAAAGCCGATGCCCCCGCCCTGGTGGTGTCCTTCCAGTGTGACTTCACACTGCAGGCCGAGGACGACTGCACCCAGAACATGAGGGCCAACCTGCGGGAGCTGAAAGTCCTGGCATGCCCCTTCATCCGCAACAAGCAGGACACGGCGGTCACCACCGTAAGATCACACGTAAAACGATAAATGAATATCAAAACATAGAAATAACAACTGAACCAAACTTTCTGAAGAAATGTTCTACATGTATTTTATTTATACTCAAACATGTTACAGGACGTCCACAATAATGTTCTACTATATGTTTTGTTATTATATATTGTCAACATATCTTCAGCTGACACAGTTCTGAGCTGCTGTATGAAACTGCTGCTGCTCTTTGACTCCTGTCCAACAGGTGTTGAGGCCTTGCTCAGTTGTCTTGGAAACCAAAACCCACCCCAACCAACCACTGAGGGGCTCTGTGATGGTAGAGGAAGTCATTGTTAAGGTGCTTTAATCGTTTAACCCAACTATTCATAAAAAATATTCATAGATCAACAAACAAATAACATGTTACAATGATTATAGGTTTTTCCCAGTGTCAGTGAACTCACCAGCGTGTCTCTGCAGATCTCTCCCTTCATCCTCAACACACTGATGACAATAACGGCCGCCATGACAACGAAACAGCGGGACGAGCAGAGCCCGGAGTCGAAGCTGGATGTCAGTGACCTCTGGTCCGTCATGAACGTCTACACTGGTAACTACTGGTTCCTGGGAGTGGACCAAGCCACCGAGGTCACAGAGAGCTTCAGAGACCACGACGGACGCAACGAGGGAGAGAGCTTCGCCGCTGAGATCAAGGTATAGAAGGCTTTTATTTTGAAACTTTAGATTGATCAGATGAATTGTTTCCTGTTGACAAGGTGTTGTTCTCTATCAGGTGGTCCAGGTGACGCTGGAGTCCGGTTTGGGTCATCGGACAGTCCCGCTGCTGCTGGCCGAGTCCTCCTTTGACGGATCGGCCAAAAACTGGTCATCTCTGCTGCAGCTGAGAGCCGATATGACGCTGGAGGTGTGAACCACAACCGGACTCACCAAAACCTGACACACCTGAACCCGTTCACACCTGAGCCTGTTCACACCTGAACCAGACACACCTGAACCAGTTCACACCTAAACCTGTTCACACCTGAACACACCTGAACCCATTCACACCTGAACCTGTTCACCTTAACCCGTTCACACCTGAACCAGTTCACACCTGAACCTGTTCACACCTGAACCTGTTCACACCTGAACCAGACACACCTGAACCCGTTCACACCTGAACCCGTTCACACCTAAACCCGCTCACACCTGAACCAGACACACCTAAACCCGTTCACACCTGAACCCGTTCACACCTGAACCCGTTCACACCTGAACCAGGGGTGTTGGCTGGAATTTAGAGAGCACATTTCATACAGAAAGCAACACATTGTGCTTCATAAGGACAAGAGCAATACAATTATAGAGACATGAAAACAAGCACATATATCATCATACATAAAGAAAACATTCGCTTGTATACATGGACGCAATTAAAACACAACAGTGCTCAGTGAACTCAGCAGCCATATTTCTCCGTTCTGTATTTCTCTGTTTTGCATCTTCAGGCTAGGCTAACCCTTTGTTGCTAACTTTGGAGCTAACCTCCTTCACTTTTCCAGCACTTGGGGAACAACAGACGTGACTTTTTAGCATTTATTAACTGTTACACTGTAGTCTGTGCTGTACATTTACTGCCAGACTGACAACTTACTGCTAACCTTTTCCTCTGCTCCGCTCACATCCACCATCACTTTCCTGCTGCTCGCTCGCTCACACTTACTATGCAAACATATTACGCAATGCTCTATTCCTTAACCGAGTTACGCTACCAATAGTTTCCTCGGTAACAACACAGACGTTGACTCATGTATCGGAACAGGGAGTACCTACCAAACACACATGTCCTTACTTTTTGTGCTAAGTTTATATCCATTTTTTTCCTCACAATAACTGACTAGCTAGCATTTGACATTGTAACCCCGTCAACTGAGGAACTGACAGAGACCTGTCAGCCAGTAAGACATGAATATTTCCACGTATTCTCCTGTAAACCCTCTCTCATTGGTCTTGCCTCCGTTCCGTACGCTAAAGATACAAAATTATAACACCATCGTCTTCTTTAGTGACAAATGGCAAAAGTGGAGAATTATTTGGGGCCAAAGAAAAAATCTTCGGGGCTACAGCCCGGTTGCCCAGACCAGGCAACGCCCACGGCCTGAACCTGACACACCTGAACCTGTTCACACCTGAGCAGTACTGGTTGGTAGTTTAATGCTGACTGCTGTGTGCCTGCAGGTGAACTACTTTAATGAGGTCCATGCTGTCTGGGAGCCTCTGATCGAACGAGTTGATGGTGGCAGACGCAGATGGAACCTGGAGCTGGAGGTAAGGTTTCCTCTGTGTTTGTTAGCAGCAAATGTGTCGTGTCCAGTAAATCTATAAAAGTAAATTTATATCTATCCTATCAATCCTCAACAGACGTTTGACTGTTACACATCATATATCCACACAATAAAATGTAGGATTTCAGTCCAGTGTCCATACATGACTGAGAAGACATGACTTCTCTTCCCCTTCATTAAAACATAAACTACCACAGGAACTGTCCTCGACCTGCATTTAACATGTGACACATGTCAATAAGACAGCCCAACAATATTCGGGGCCTTCAGCAACTGCGGGTGAACCTCTTGTGCTTTGTCACTGTGGAGCTCCTTAACCTTTGGCCTCAGTGCCAGAGAGAGGAACACAGTTAATAACCACAGTCCAGGTTACATTTGTCCTCCCCACTAAGAGGAGTCTGCATTAAACCCTGTTTGCCTCCACAAACCCCAGAAAGTCCTTCTCTGTGTCCATGTACTCCTCCCCACACCTGAGGTTTCATCAGCGATGCTGCAGTCCTTCTGGCCTCCTGATACCTGTCACATTATAGCATCTTGAGGACATTTAAGACTCACTTTCACACTGTCTGACAGGTTAGAGTCTCAGGTTCACCTGCATGTCACTCAGGTACGGGTGTATGAGTAAAGTCCGGTCAGTGGATTTAAACCCCGGATATTCTTGCTGCGAGGTGCCAGTTCACTAACGTACTACTTTAATTATTGTTGCTGTGTTTGCTCCTCCAGATGAAGAACAACCCGGTCCAGGACAAGAGTCCTGTTCATGGAGATGACTTTGTCATTCTTCCTGAACCTCAGACAGCCATCAACATCTGCTCCAAAGACACCATGAACATCACCATCTCCCAGTGCAGCCTAAACGTCTTCCACAACCTCGCTAAGGTACAACACGTTATAACATCTCCAATCAGGCTTTCCCTGAAATTGTGTCTTACATTATTCATAATCAACCGCTATCTATCTATCTATCTATCTATCTATGTATATATATATATATTTTTTTTTATTTTTTATTTTTTTTTTTTATTTTATTTGGTTTTACAAACACAGAAAAACAACAACAGATAATGACGGTAATGGCATGACAAAAACCGTGACTTAAAAAAACAAAAAACAAAAAGACAAATAAATGGAAATTATACAATAACCTTGTATATACAAATCTGACTAAATGGATACAAAGGAGCGGTTAAGGTTGCAGGTAATGAGACCTCAAGGTGCATCTAAGTCTTAACTGGTGATGATTCTTACATCACACATTAGATGCAGAAGATGAAGAACAGTTTAGAGTTTAAGGAGCAGTAGGCAGCTGGATGTTTTCTTTAACATAAACTAAGAAAGCGTTCCATATTTTATAAAATTTATTCATGGAACCTCTCAGAGAATATTTTATTTTCTCTAATTTAATAAAAACAGTAGGTCATGAAGCCATTGTATAAAACTGGGTGAAAAAGAATCAGTCTTTGGGCGAGAAACATGGCAAAGGCAATACAATGTGCCTTTGCTTTTGAAATGGAAAGTGCAGGCAATGAAACACCAAAAATGGCCAGCAGGGGGCATGGATGAACTGATTTACCAAGACAGATGGGATTTAATGAGAAGATTTTCAGACAGAAGTCTTTAATTTTGCTGCATGACCGGAGCATGTGAGCATGAGTGGCTGAGGTTGATGTGCAGCGGTTGCATGTGGGTTTCACCTCAGGAAACAGTTTTGACAATTTTTGATTTGTCCAGTAACTGTGGTGAAGTATTCTACATTGCATAAAACAATGATGGATGCAAACAGAGGAAGTGTGGACTCTTTCTAAAATAGAACGCCAAAGACTATCTGAAAAACATGTATTTAGATCTGTTTCCTAATCAGCTTTCAAAGGCATAAGACTGAAATTTTGATTTTGTATGAGCTTATTATATATGATAGAAATTATGCCTTTGAAAGATGAAGGGTGCTCTAAGATAGAATCTCAAGAATTACATGGTGGTTGGGCAGGGAACTGAGGGAGCATCTGATTCGTAGGTAGCGAAAGAAATTGTTTTTAGATCATTTAAAATTTTCACAAAGATCGCTAAATGAGGAAAAAAATGCCATCAGAAAAGAGATCAGCAAATGACTTTATGCCCATGTTATGCCATTTAGCAAAGGTTTTTACATTAACATTTCTAATATGTCATTGCTGTGTTTCGATCAGGCGTTCTCTGAGGGCACAGCCTCCACCTTCGACTACTCTCTAAAGGAGAAAGCTCCCTTCACCATCCGAAATGCTCTGGGGATCCCCCTCATCGTGCAGCACAGCGCCAACCTGAGGCCAGTGGGCTCACCTGCTCAGGGAAAACTGCATGAACTGTCAGTAGACCAGAGTATGGACCTGGAATACTCCATGTTCAAAACGTCGTCCCGCAGCAAACTGTCGGCCCTGCAGCGGCAAGAGAGCTGCCTGTTCAACCTGAGCATCGGTCAGAACGCATCACATTCACTGCATTGTCACTTATTTAGATGGTTCTATATACCTGTTTATACAGGTGTTAAGAAAAGGTGTTAAGAACATGTTAATGAGAAACGACCTGGTATTGATAACCTGAATGGAAAGCTATTGAGGATGGCAGTGAACCATATTGCCCCACTCCCGCCAGTGTTACTTCCTGTTTAATGGTTAATGTTCTTTCTCAAACAGAGAATGTGGTCAGTAGTCTGACGTAATCCATCACCATAGCATCCAGATTCTAGCGTATTGACGATGTATTGGAATGGTGGTGACATCATTGCCTAACCTGTCCATTAGCTATATAGACTAGGTAACATGTCAGTTCTACAAGGGTACAAAAGCATGCATTGCACCCACAGCTTAATATTTTTACACCCTCAGTTGAAATTTGAATAATAAATGCCAAGCGCAGAGGTGCACGGACGGTGTGGGCGTCTCCATGCACAGCTGCTAGTGTGGTTCGGGTGTGGTGATCATTAAATACTCTCTCAGCCAGTCACATCACTGGTGTCATAGCTCTGAGACGGTCGAGCCAATCACAGTTAAACGTGACGATGACAGCTCAACAAATAGAAAGCTTTCCTTCAGGAAATGTCTGGATGGTTCAGAGCATCACAACATGAACACACATCACCATAAATCTGCACCCAAAGACAGATGGAGTCTTTTTTTCATCAGTTAGTTATTGTAATAAAAACAGAAATAAAATAAAGAAATTGATTTGGTAAAGCCGTTTAAATGAATATATCGGACTGACATTATTTTAGTAATAACTCTGAATCTCACCTTGTACACAGTCACATAGTTTAGTAATTCATGTTACACAACAGCATTTGCTCTGCAATGTGTTTCAAGGATAAAACACGGGACACTACTTTTGCTAAAAAGAAAGTTGGAAAAGAGTATATGATGAGCTGCTAACTTGATGTCTCCTTCATAAAAAGCAGAATATCACATTATAACTGACCAGCCTGATGTGTGTAGAGGTGTGTGTGGTTATACTGTCTGATTTAACCTCTTAAACTCCACAAGCATGCCAGCATCCTGACATTACTGTCTCTCAGAGGCTTTAGTGGGCTCAGTTTTAAAGCTAGACTAGAAAAACTTGACACACAGTGCTGAGCTGCATCTCAAATTAATAGTCAGGTTCCCAGATTTCTGATGATGTATCATCACTTCTATGTGGCAGATACTGTTGACCTGCTATCTCCCCCTAGAGATCCCCTGTCCCCCCCTAAAAAAAGACAAAAATGGGTCTATGATAGGGAGGGGCTGTGCATAACGTCACTGCTTCACTTCTCAGAGGCTTCAGATTTATCATCATATCAGTCCTGCTGCCCAGATGCTGCAGAGAATTAATGAATTGAAGGAGAAGCTTTTCATACAGTATAAACAGCTGTGGACAGCAGATACTGTAAGAATCACCCACATTCATTCATAGACTGATTTACTGACTTTCCTGCTTCAACCACAATAAACTTAACTTTCTGTGCTGTTTTTGGTCGGACAGTGATTAATTTAAATTTTTAAAAAAATATTTACAATTTAAGCATTAATCTGTTGTTGCAGCACGTCTGCAGAAAGTATTTAGTTTGGAACACAGGCGCCTGATTCTGTATTAGTAGCTGATGTGACGTATGACTGCAGTGTTTTACTGTAGTCATACGTCAGCTTACATTTTTAACTTTAAGTTTAAAACAACATTAGAGAGACATTAAGTTATTGTCAAAAAATATTTGGCAAAAAGTGTGGCTAATCATCATTATAAGGAAATGTGAAATATCTTAAAAATGCCAAAATACACTAGAGGGGGCATTAATCTTAGTCTTGACAGTAATATGTGCCCACAAACCTGGAAAGAGGCTCAGGTGATCCTTCTACCCAAAAATGCTTGTGCTGCCTTCACTGGCTCTAACAGCCGACCAGTCAGCTTGTTACCTGTCATAAGCAAACTGCTGGAAAAATTGTATTTGACCAGATACAATGCTGTTTTTCTATGAACAATTTTACAAGCAACCACCAGCACGCTTATGGGGAACGGCACTCCACCTGCACAATACTCACCCAGATGACAGATGACTGGCTAAAAGACAGAATATTGTAGGAGCAGTACTATTAGACTTTAGTAATGCCCTTGATATCATTGATCATAGCTTGCTATTAAGGAAACTTAATTGTTATGGCTTTACTTTAGAAAGCTACCCAACTGAGAGAACACAGGTTTTCTTTAACGGAAGCTTCTCAAATGAAAGACATATACAGTGTGGGATTCCACAGGGCTCTTTACTTGGACCACAGCTCTTCTCCATTTTTACAAATGATCTCCCACTTGCTTGTAAAAAGCCTGTGTGTCTATGTATGCAGATGATTCAACACTCTACATGTCTACACCAAAGGAAATCACCTCAGCCCTGAACAAAGAGTTGCAGATAGTATTTAAGTGAATCACTGATAAGAAAACTTGTCCTGAACAGATATAAGACTAAGAGCTTCGTATTTGCAACAAAACACTCATTAAGCTCTAAACCCCAGCTGAGTCTGGTACTGAACAATGTTGCTGTTGAGCAAGTACAGGAAACAAAGCTTCCTGGTGTAACTTTAGACTGTAAACTGTCACAGTGAAGACATAGATTTACGGGGGCAAAAGATGGGGGGAAACATGTCTGTAGACAAGAGAAGCTCTTCTTTTTTAACACCACATCTGACCAAACAGGTCCTGCAGACTTTGCTGTTATCACACTTAGATTATTGCCTGGCGGTCTGGTCAGGAACAACAAAGACAAATCTAGGGAAGCTATGACAGTTCAGAGCAGCTTGGCTTCCCCTTCAGTGCACACTGAGAGTTAATATAAGCAACATGCATGACCGACTCCTGGCTGAAAGTTGATAAAAGGTTAAAAGCATTACTTCTCTCTTTTCCAAAAAACAGTGTATAGAAAATCCCTTACTGTTTGTATGGGCAGCTCACATTTAGCTCTAATGCACACGTGTACCCCACCAAACATGCCACCAGTGGTAACCAGTGGTTGAATGGAACTCCCTTCCAGGTCATATTTCAAAAACTCAGAATAAAGTTATTTTCAAAAAACAAGTGAAGCAACACCTCGTGGCTGTTCACATTAGATTGTAGTGTGCATTGCTGACTTATTATTTTAATATTATACATTTATTGATTTTTATTACTTTTGTTACTTGTTGTTTTTTGTGCATTGATGGTTGTATGATGTTTTGTATGGACCCCAGAAAGACTAGCTGATGTTTTCTGCATTAACTAATGGGGATCCTAATAAAATAAAATCAAACAGGTGTTTAAAGAACAGGTGTCTCTTGCAGTGCCTTCTGGATTCAGCGAGATCTCCAACATCGCTGTGGATAAGCCGGGCCGCCGCCTCTACAACATCCGCGGTCCGAAGCTGCAGGAGGCCGTTTCTGTGTTGGTACAGATCGATGCCACCGAGGGCAACAAGGTCATCACCGTCCGCTCGCCGCTGCAGGTCTGAATCCCAAACACACTGTCATCAGGACTGTCGACTGTCAGGATATAGGTTATTGATGTCTGATCAGTAGATAATTTTAACTGTTGTTTTTCAGTTAAAGAATCACTTCTCTGTGCCATTCGCTATCCTGAAGTACTGTCCAACATCTAGGAGCCTGCAGAGTGTCGGACAGGCCGAACCTGAGAAAGAGTTTCACATCGCCCTAGAAACCTACAGGTAGTGTTTACAGTGACATCACACTGTCTACAGGTAGTGTTTACAGTGACATCACACTGTCTACATGTAGTGTTTACAGTGACATCACACTGCCTACATGTAGTGTTTACAGTGACATCACACTGTCTACAGGTAGTGTTTACAGTGACATCACACTGCCTACAGGTAGTGTTTACAGTCACATCACACTGTCTACAGGTAGTGTTTACAGTGACATCACACTGTCTACAGGTAGTGTTTACAGTGACATCACACTGTCTATAGGTAGTGTTTACAGTGACATCACACTGTCTACAGGTAGTGTTTACAGTGACATCACACTGTCTACAGGTAGTGTTTACAGTGACATCACACTGTCTATAGGTAGTGTCCACAGTGACATCACACTGCCTACAGGTAGTGTTTACAGTGACATCACACTGTCTACAGGTAGTGTTTACAGTGACATCACACTGCCTACAGGTAGTGTTTACAGTGACATCACACTGTCTATAGGTAGTGTCCACAGTGACATCACACTGCCTACAGGTAGTGTTTACAGTGACATCACACTGTCTACAGGTAGTGTTTACAGTGACATCACACTGTCTATAGGTAGTGTTTACAGTGACATCACACTGTCTACAGGTAGTGTTTACAGTGACATCACACTGTCTACAGGTAGTGTTTACAGTGACATCACACTGTCTACAGGTAGTGTTTACAGTGACATCACACTGTCTATAGGTAGTGTTTACAGTGACATCACACTGTCTACATGTAGTGTTTACAGTGACATCACACTGTCTACAGGTAGTGTTTACAGTGACATCACACTGTCTACATGTAGTGTTTACAGTGACATCACACTGTCTACATGTAGTGTTTACAGTGACATCACACTGATTACAGATAGTGTTTACAGTGACATCACACTGTCTACATGTAGTGTTTACAGTGACATCACACTGTCTACAGGTAGTGTTTACAGTGACATCACACTGTCTACATGTAGTGTTTACAGTGACATCACACTGATTACAGATAGTGTTTACAGTGACATCACACTGTCTACATGTAGTGTTTATAGTGACATCACACTGTCTACATGTAGTGTTTACAGTGACATCACACTGATTACAGATAGTGTTTACAGTGACATCACACTGTCTACATGTAGTGTTTACAGTGACATCACACTGTCTACAGGTAGTGTTTACAGTGACATCACACTGTCTACATGTAGTGTTTACAGTGACATCACACTGATTACAGATAGTGTTTACAGTGACATCACACTGTCTACATGTAGTGTTTATAGTGACATCACACTGCCTACAGGTAGTGTTTACAGTGACATCACACTGTCTACAGGTAGTGTTTACAGTGACATCACACTGTCTACAGGTAGTGTTTACAGTGACATCACACTGTCTACATGTAGTGTTTACAGTGACATCACACTGTCTACAGGTAGTGTTTACAGTGACATCACACTGTCTACAGGTAGTGTCTACAGTGACATCACACTGTCTACAGGTAGTGTTTACAGTGACATCACACTGTCTACAGGTAGTGTCTACAGTGACATCACACTGTCTACAGGTAGTGTCTACAGTGACATCACACTGTCTACAGGTAGTGTCTACAGTGACATCACACTGTCTACAGGTAGTGTTTACAGTGACATCACACTGTCTACAGGTAGTGTTTACAGTGACATCACACTGTCTACAGGTAGTGTTTACAGTGACATCACACTGTCTACATGTAGTGTTTACAGTGACATCACACTGTCTACAGGTAGTGTTTACAGTGACATCACACTGTCTACAGGTAGTGTCTACAGTGACATCACACTGTCTACAGGTAGTGTTTACAGTGACATCACACTGTCTACAGGTAGTGTCTACAGTGACATCACACTGTCTACAGGTAGTGTCTACAGTGACATCACACTGTCTACAGGTAGTGTCTACAGTGACATCACACTGTCTACAGGTAGTGTCTACAGTGACATCACACTGTCTACAGGTAGTGTCTACAGTGACATCACACTGTCTACAGGTAGTGTTTACAGTGACATCACACTGTCTACAGGTAGTGTTTACAGTGACATCACACTGTCTACATGTAGTGTTTACAGTGACATCACACTGTCTACAGGTAGTGTTTACAGTGACATCACACTGTCTACATGTAGTGTTTACAGTGACATCACACTGTCTACAGGTAGTGTTTACAGTGACATCACACTGTCTACATGTAGTGTTTACAGTGACATCACACTGCCTACAGGTAGTGTTTACAGTGACATCACACTGCCTACATGTAGTGTTTACAGTGACATCACACTGTCTACATGTAGTGTTTACAGTGACATCACACTGCCTACATGTAGTGTTTACAGTGACATCACACTGTCTACATGTAGTGTTTACAGTGACATCACACTGCCTACAGGTAGTGTTTACAGTCACATCACACTGTCTACATGTAGTGTTTACAGTGACATCACACTGTCTACATGTAGTGTTTACAGTGACATCACACTGTCTACATGTAGTGTTTACAGTGACATCACACTGTCTACAGGTAGTGTTTACAGTGACATCACACTGCTTCCTCACTCCCTCCCTGTGGCTGTTACCTCCACTCAGCCCTCTTTGTGAATCGGAGTATCAGCCTTTGTTTCAGGTCTTTGAAGTTCCTCTGGCAGCAGGTGCTCAGGTGTGTGGCCCAGGGCTTCACTAGATGTTGACAGTGTAGTTTTATTTTACCTCCCTCCTCTACAGATGCCAGCTGTTTGTCCGTCCAGCAGGGCGTCTGGACGGTCAGTACGGGCCGTCTTCCACCTGCGTGGCGTGGAAGGAGCAGGTGCACCGCAGCTCAGAGGTACGCTCGGTGCTGCAGTGCCCAGCGGCCGACAGCAGCCTGCTGCCGCTGATGGTCAGCACGCTGGCCGTCCCTGATGACCTGCGACACATCACCAGCCATGGAGAGGAGGACTGGGATCCCGCCTACATCATCCACCTGCACCCGGTGGCCACGCTACGCAACCTGCTGCCCTACACCATCCGCTACATGCTGGAGGTACAACATAATACCATTATACACCAGGATTCCCTGTATTATGGTATATATATGTATACCATATGTGTCTATACACACACACACACACACACGTATATATGATGATTTTTGTTTATTCATCATGTGAAGTAAAAACAACTGGATCAGCCAAAGTTTATTAACAGCCACTGACGCTAAAACAATTTTTGTTAAACAAGATTTCTATAAAACATCAGATAATCAAATCTGATCTGACAGTCTGGTGCAATCTCATCTGGTCTAACTGAACCTGATCCGGTTTTATCTCATCTGGTCTAACTGAACCTGATCCGGTTTTATCTCATCTGGTCTAACTGAACCTGATCAGGTTTTATCTCACCTGGTCTAACTGAACCTGATCGGGTTTTCTCTCATCTGGTCTAACTGAACCTGATCCGGTTTTATCTCATCTGGTCTAACTGAACCTGATCAGGTTTTATCTCACCTGGTCTAACTGAACCTGATCGGGTTTTATCTCACCTGGTCTAACTGAACCTGATCGGGTTTTATCTCATCTGGTCTAACTGAACCTGATCGGGTTTTATCTCATCTGGTCTAACTGAACCTGATCGGGTTTTATCTCATCTGGTCTAACTGAACCTGATCCGGTTTTATCTCATCTGGTCTAACTGAACCTGATCCGGTTTTAACTGAACTGGTCTAACTGAACCTGATCGGGTTTTATCTCATCTGGTCTAACTGAACCTGATCCGGTTTTAACTGAACTGGTCTAACTGAACCTGATCGGGTTTTATCTCATCTGGTCTCTTCCTCCTCAGAGCTCTGCAGACTCGTACGAGCTTCAGGAAGGCAGCACGTCGGACCTCCTGAACGCTCGTGTGTCAGGTGAGATCATGTCATTGGTGCTGATGAGGTATCAGGGTCGCAACTGGCACGGACACGTTCGAATCGAACAGGAAATGCCGGAGTTCTTTGCCGTCTGTCTCACCTGTGACACCGACACCAACATGACGGTGGACGTGAGCATGCATGTGTCGAGGACTACGAGCCGCCTGCTGCTGTCGCTCTTCAGCCCGTACTGGATCATCAACAAGACGTCTCGAGTGCTGCAGTACAGAGCCGAGGACGTCAGCGTCAAACACCCGGCCGACTTCCGAGACATTATCTTGTTCTCCTTCAGGAAGAAGAATCTCTTCAGCAAGAGCAAGGTGAGACCAACACCTGGACAGGTTCACGCTGCTGAACTGGTTTCACGTCAGTCAGTATAACACGTCAACGACATTTAAACACTCACCTCACCACCTTATGAAATGTCCTTAAACACCTTTCTGCTGCTCACAGGACGAACCCGTTTCCTCTAGCGCCACCCTCAGGATACATCTTATACAAGTTTCAAACTTTTTACCCACTTTTTGTGTTTTTGCCTTAATTTGTGGGTCAGGTCTTTCACACTCAGTTTCATATTAAAGTTTGGAAACATTTCATTGTGTTAAACATAATTTTACTTGCTGACAGAAACATTAGCAGGCTTGTGTTCATTAAAGTGTTTGTTGATGTTGTTCAGCTCCAGCTGTGCATCTCCACCAGCTCCTGGTCAGATGGTTTCTCTCTGGACACGGTGGGAAGTTACGGCTGCGTTCGCTGTCCTGCCAACAACATGGACTTCCTGGTAACAGAAACTCTCTCAGTGTCTCTGGTCAATGAAAAGCTTTCAGGTTCTTTAAAGCTCCTCTGTGGACTGAGACCGTTTCCATCCTTTGCATTTAAAAACCAGCTGAATCTTTTAAATTCAAGCTGTTTGATGTTAAAATGGTGCCAGTTTTGGAGATTTGATTTGATTTGATCAGATTACAGCAAACAATCTGCTAATGAAGACCATGTCACATGGTTGAAAGCTCCAGAACAAGCACTAGATTCCAGGTGAAGTCCAGGTGAAAATAATTAAGAGCTACAATAATTAGTTGATTAATTGATCTGTTTTCTGACATTTTACAAACCAAATCAGTTAATACATCAAATAAATAATGTTTACTTTCTCAGTTTTACGCTGGAACAGTAAGTAAAGCTTTATGTTGCATGTGCAGGTGGGAGTGAGCATCCAGATGAGCAGCTTCAACCTGACCCGGATCGTCACCATGAGTCCGTTCTTCACGCTGGTCAACAAGTCCTCGTATGAACTGGAGGTGGGAGAAGTCAGCCAGACCTCCACCAGGTGGCACTACATCGCCTCCACAGAGGTTAGTGTGATGTCGTAGCTGCTGAGGCTCATGGGTACTGTAGTATTTAGGACTCCACAGTCTGTTTCATTGGGTGCATCCCAAGTCTCTTAAATTGCATCCACGTTTCCCCCCCCCTTGTTTTAAGAGACATGAGACGTCCTCTCCTCTGAGGCGTCATGTGAAGCGACGTCCGTTTCTGATGATAGCGACAGCTGATCACAGCTGGATCAGCTGATCACAGCTCGATCAGCTGATCACAGCTGGATCAGCTGATCAGTCGGCTTTAACAGCTGTAGAAACTTCTGATGGAGTTTGTGTCTGCACACATGTGCACTGTGTTAATACTAATAAAGTTTTCACCGCTAGAGCAGCTGTTTCCTCTCTGCAGCCTGTTTCCTGTTTAACAAACACCTCAATAAAAACCTGCATTCTGTATTTATACTGTGTCCTGCTCAGACACACAGGAACCATTTCTACTCACAGAATGTGTTTATACTATTTATTGATTATTTGTATCTGTATTTATTGATAATCCTGATAGTGAATTCATCATTTAATAACCCAGAATATGATCAGAGTGTCTCCTGAACACTGGGAAATATGTATTTGGCTAAATGTTTCAGGGAAAATAGAAATGATGTAACTCATATATATCAGCCTCACATGTGACTGAATGGAAATGACGATAAATGATGTAAAATATAAATGTGTTGAACTGTTATTATGGATCAAATTAAAGTCAGGAAGAGTCTGTCTGTCAGCAGGAAACAGTTTAATAGAGGAAATAACATCATGAAAAGAAAAATCTTTCTAATAAATGAAGAAAGTTGTTTATGGTTCTTTTGTTGATCAGACCGACAATTAATAGATTTTTAATTATGATGAATCAGAAAACAAGTAAAGCATAGAAGTTGGGAATGATAAACTTAAATTTAATCTATGATCTGTCTTCACTTCGGTGTGAAACTGCAGTGATGTATCAGATCAGTCAGATCAGCTGCAGCGTCCAATCAATCACTGATATCCAATAAGGGGGCGTGTCGGCCGGTAAAAGACTTCCTGTGAGGCCGCTCTCGTGTTTCCTCGCTCGGAGCAGAATAAGAAACTTGGGACGCTCGTCAAAATGGCGCATCAGGAACAACCTCCGGTTCAGGTGGGGAGCGAGGAGATCCTAGATCTACAGATCGTTGTGACTTCTGTCGAAACATTTAGGAGCCTTTTTCACTTCTGTGTGTGATCACACCTGTCCACCAGGTGGAGCTCTATTGATAAAGAGACATCACAAGCAGGACATCAGTGTGATCAGGTTCAGGTGTTGCTGTGTTTTGTCAGGGACCCAGTCTGTGTTCAAGACCAATTATTTTACTTTCGGTGGAACATTTTAGTTTTTTCTTGTGAGAAGGAAACAAATGGACAGAGATAATTATTATATAACATTTTATTGGAAACGTGTCATTGCCAAATCTAAGTGAGAACTGTATGAGGTCGTCACTGCAGCATTGTTGTTGTGTTGCAGTGCCTCCCGCTGTGGCCGGAGGACACCTCGGGGAAGTTGTGCGTCCGTGTGGTCGGATCTGAATCCACCACCAGATTCTTCTTCTTCAACCAGCAGGACAACGGCACCCTGCTGAGTCTCGACATGGTCAGTGTCCGCTGGACCAATCACATCGCTGGTTTCTTCTGAGAGTTCATAACACACATTTATATATAATTTAGAGTGGTTTAATGTGTGTTGTGTGTGTGTGTGTGTGTGCGCAGTGTGGTGGGATCATCGTGGATGTCAACATAGCCGATCACTCCACCGTCATCAGCTTCAGTGATTACTATGAAGGAGCAGCGCCCGCCCTGCTGCTCAACCACACACCCTGGGTCACCATCAGCTACAGACAGAGGTCAGAGGTCACACACACACACATACACAAAAAGCCTGAAATAAAAAACAAATACAGTGTCAAAAGTGTCGGAGTCACTGCTGATGTCATCAGTGATGTCATCATGCACTCCAAACCTTTCTGACAGTTTAACAGAAACATCTCGTCTCTCTCTCAGCGGCTCGGCGGTGGTTCACCAGCTGAAACCCGGCGAGGCTCGGCGGTTTGCGTGGGACGATCCGGCGGGTGTCCGGACGCTCAGCTGGAGCTGCCTGGAACATTCTGGAGAGCTGGACCTGCTGAAGGTCTGACACACACCACTGTAGTCTATGTTTTTATATTCACTTCAGATCAAGTGACTCTGTAATGAAGTGTCAGATTGTCTCCATCTCTGCAGCTCTATGAGGCTTTTTTTGCCTCTTGCAGCGCCTAGATTTGTTTTTTGGCACTTTTTCTGTCTGGTTCAGTCTCACCTGTTCACCAGCTTCCCAGCAGCAAACTGACAAAGTTAGAGATGAGCTGATGAAGAAAGTGGAACATGGAGCAGCTAAAGACACAGATATTTTCTCAGGAGTTGGTGGAGACTAAAGCAGAGCTAAAGGAGAGTGAATATTAGACTCCAGCAGGATGATCATGTTGCTGTGTGTCTGCTGGATGTGGAAGAAGGCAACTGGTTGCCATGGTTACTTTATAAGCTGATCATATGTCACCTTTCTGCTCAACACAGTAAGTCAGGTTTAAAATTCAGCTTATACAAACAGTCATACCAGTTACAACATACTGGGGGCAGCAGAGAGACCAGCTGACTCTCACACTAAAAGCGACTCGTCGTTCTTTATGTGGATCTGAAGCAGCAGCAGCTGACAGTCCGTCTGTGTCTGGTTTGTGGTTCAGGACGAGATGGGTCAGTTCTCCTACGACAGCCTGTCTCAGGTCCACTGGGTTTCCTTCCTGGACGGACGCCAACGAGTGCTGCTGTTCACTGAAGATGTTGCTGTGGTGACGAAAGCGCGGCAGGCCGAAGAGCTGGAGCAGTTCCAACAGGAGGTGAAGGTGTCGCTGCAAAACCTCGGCCTGTCACTGGTCAACAACGCCAACCGGCAGGAGATCGCTTACATTGGCATCACCAGGTAAACATGCATCATACACCGGGTAAACACCCACCATACACCAGGTAAACATGCATCATACACCAGGTAAACACCCACCATACACCAGGTAAACATGCATCATGAACCGGGTAAACACCCACCATACACCAGGTAAACACCCACCATACACCAGGTAAACATGCATCATACACTGGGTAAACACCCACCATACACTGGGTAAACACCCACCATACACTGGGTAAACACCCACCATACACTGGGTAAACACCCATCATACACTGGGTAAACACCCATCATACACCAGGTAAACACCCACCATACACCAGGTAAACATGCATCATACACTAGGTAAACACCCACCATACACTGGGTAAACACCCACCATACACAGGGTAAACACCCACCATACACTGGGTAAACACCCACCATACACTGGGTAAACACCCATCATACACTGGGTAAACACCCATCATACACCAGGTAAACATGCATCATACACTGGGTAAACACCCACCATACACAGGGTAAACACCCACCATACACTGGGTAAACACCCACCATACACTGGGTAAACACCCACCATACACAGGGTAAACACCCACCATACACTGGGTAAACACCCATCATACACTGGGTAAACACCCATCATACACCAGGTAAACACCCACCATACACCAGGTAAACATGCATCATACACTGGGTAAACACCCACCATACACCAGGTAAACATGCATCATACACTAGGTAAACACCCACCATACACTGGGTAAACACCCATCATACACCAGGTAAACACCCACCATGCACCAGGTAAACATGCATCATACACTAGGTAAACACCCACCATACACTGGGTAAACACCCATCATACACCAGGTAAACACCCACCATACACCAGGTAAACATGCATCATACACTAGGTAAACACCCACCATACACCAGGTAAACATGCATCATACACCAGGTAAACACCCACCATACACCAGGTAAACACCCACCATACACCAGGTAAACATGCATCATACACCAGATAAACACCCACCATACACCGGGTAAACATGCATCATACACCAGGTAAACACCCACCATACACCAGGTAAACATGCATCATACACTAGGTAAACACCCACCATACACCAGGTAAACACCCACCATACACCAGATAAACACCCACCATACACTGGGTAAACACCCATCATACACCAGGTAAACACCCACCATGCACCAGGTAAACATGCATCATACACTAGGTAAACACCCACCATACACTGGGTAAACACCCATCATACACCAGGTAAACACCCACCATACACCAGGTAAACATGCATCATACACTAGGTAAACACCCACCATACACCAGGTAAACATGCATCATACACCAGGTAAACACCCACCATACACCAGGTAAACACCCACCATACACCAGGTAAACATGCATCATACACCAGATAAACACCCACCATACACCGGGTAAACATGCATCATACACCAGGTAAACACCCACCATACACCAGGTAAACATGCATCATACACTAGGTAAACACCCACCATACACTGGGTAAACACCCATCATACACCAGGTAAACACCCACCATACACCAGGTAAACATGCATCATACACTAGGTAAACACCCACCATACACCAGGTAAACATGCATCATACACCAGGTAAACACCCACCATACACCAGGTAAACACCCACCATACACCAGGTAAACACCCACCATACACCAGGTAAACACCCACCATGCACCAGGTAAACATGCATCATACACCGGGTAAACACCCACCATACACCAGGTAAACATGCATCATACACCAGATAAACACCCACCATACACCAGGTAAACACCCACCATACACCAGGTAAACATGCATCATACACCAGGTAAACACCCACCATACACCAGGTAAACATGCATCATACACCAGGTAAACACCCACCATACACCAGGTAAACACCCACCATACACCAGGTAAACATGCATCATACACTGGGTAAACACCCACCATACACCAGGTAAACATGCATCATACACTAGGTAAACACCCACCATACACTGGGTAAACACCCATCATACACCAGGTAAACACCCACCATACACCAGGTAAACATGCATCATACACTAGGTAAACACCCACCATACACCAGGTAAACATGCATCATACACCAGGTAAACACCCACCATACACCAGGTAAACACCCACCATACACCAGGTAAACACCCACCATACACCAGGTAAACACCCACCATGCACCAGGTAAACATGCATCATACACCGGGTAAACTCCCACCATACACCAGGTAAACATGCATCATACACTAGGTAAACACCCACCATACACCGGGTAAACTCCCACCATACACCAGGTAAACATGCATCATACACTAGGTAAACACCCACCATACACCAGGTAAACACCCACCATACACCGGGTAAACACCCACCATACACCGGGTAAACTCCCACCATACACCAGGTAAACATGCATCATACACCAGATAATCACCCACCATACACCAGGTAAACATTCATCATACACCAGATAAACACCCACCATACACCGGGTAAACACCCACCATACACCAGGTAAACATGCATCATACACCAGATAATCACCCACCATACACCAGGTAAACATTCATCATACACCAGATAATCACCCACCATACACCAGGTAAACATTCATCATACACCAGATAAACACCCACCATACACCAGATAAACACCCACCATACACCAGGTAAACACCCACCATACACCAGGTAAACGCCCACCATACACCAGGTAAACACCCACCATACACCAGGTAAACACCCACCATACACCAGATAAACACCCACCATACACCAGGTAAACGCCCACCATACACCAGGTAAACACCCACCATACACCAGGTAAACACCCACCATACACCAGATAAACACCCACCATACACCAGGTAAACATTCATCATACACCAGATAAACACCCACCATACACCAGGTAAACGCCCACCATACACCAGGTAAACGCCCACCATACACCAGGTAAACACCCACCATACACCAGGCAAACATTCATCATACACCAGATAAACACCCACCATACACCAGGTAAACGCCCACCATACACCAGGTAAACATTCATCATACACCAGATAAACACCCACCATACACCAGGTAAACGCCCACCATACACCAGGTAAACGCCCACCATACACCAGGTAAACACCCACCATACACCAGGTAAACACCCACCATACACCAGATAAACACCCACCATACACCAGGTAAACGCCCACCATACACCAGGTAAACGCCCACCATACTACAGGTAAACATGCATCATACACCAGGTAAACATGCATCATACACCAGATAAACACCCACCATACACCAGGTAAACACCCACCATACACCAGGTAAACACCCATCATACACCAGGTAAACATGCATCATACACCGGGTAAACTCCCACCATACACCAGGTAAACACCCACCATACACCAGGTAGACACCCACCATACACCAGGTAAACATGCATCATACACCAGATAAACACCCACCATACACCAGGTAAACATGCATCATACACCAGATAAACACCCACCATACACCAGGTAAACATGCATCATACACCGGGTAAACATGCATCATACACCGGGTAAACACCCACCATACACCAGGTAAACATGCATCATACACCGGGTAAACTCCCACCATACACCAGGTAAACATGCATCATACACCAGATAAACACCCACCATACACCAGGTAAACATGCATCATACACCAGATAAACACCCACCATACACCAGGGGTCCGTTTCACAAAGCAGGTTCAACAAACTCTGAGTCTAATCCTGAACTCTGAGTTGATCTACTCTGAGATAGGAAACTCCGAGTTTCCGGTTCCAGAACAGCTGATTTGAGTCAGTTTATTCAACTCGGAGTAGTTTCACCTGGAGTTAAGCGCGTGCACCACAACTATAAAAAGCCAGCATCAATGGAGCCCCGATTCAACGAGTCACCATGGCAACGGGGAAGCGGAGGGCTGCGTTTTTCGCCCCACTAGGGCTAGAAATCTTAATGCGATAATACGGCGAGTTTGAACATGTTTTCAAAAAGAAGTGCAACACCGCTGCAGCTGCAAAAGAGAGGGAGACGGCGTGGGAGAACATCGCTGCTCGGGTCAATGCGTAAGTTTAAATGTAGTCCTTTGCAATCACAATAATATTACAGAGGAAAACTGCTTGATTGGTCGCCTATTAATTTATTTTATTTAGGTCCAATCCCGCGAGGGAGAAGCGCACTTGGCAGTAGTTTAGGATAAAATATAAAAGCATTGTTCAAACAGGTGAGACCTCGGCATAATCTCATGGGGGTACCTCACTTTGATCATTTTTTACATTGTAAAGTAAATATTAAGTGGCTGTTTGACTGTGCAGTTGTTTTATCCCCAACATAATGCTGGTTTCACACACATAAATGTCTTCTCATCTACATCATGTTCTGTTAAATAATTAATCCTATTTAAACTAACACAGACTTCTACTCAGCCAACAGAAAGAAGGCAGATGTCCGTAAAACGGGTGGTGGTCCAGCACCGCCACCTCTAACGGAGGCAGAGGAGCTGGCCATAAATCAGAATTTAGGAAGGCCTGTGGCTGGCTCCGACACTGTACAAAAAACTTCCGTTTGCAAAGAAACGCAGCGCAACATACAATATCTGCTGGGATGTGAGAGCATGATTACGATTAGTAATGTTGCAAATGTAAAGACGGATTAGGTTGTGTATGTAGATGATGGACTGTGATGTGAAACGGTACCGCTCAAAAAGATAATTGTCTGGAAATGCTAGAACATCTATGCGCGGTCTGATAACCATCTCTCAACGAATATTTAATTCTCTGCGCAGTAATGCTGCACCTTCATCCACGGGATCGTTATCAAAAGGACATGCCATGTTAGTGAAAAAGTCGCCACCTACTGTGCCTAATGGACTTCTAATATACTGACTCTGATTTTTTTTAATGATTTTTTTAAATGATAGACGGCAGAACAAGGCTACGCCAAAATTCGCCTGCTGCCTGAATGAATGAGGAAATCAAATGGAGTGTGTGGCTCTGAAAGAGGGCGGAGACTGAGAGAAACTCGAGGTTCATTGAGAAAAACCTGGTCCCGACCAGGTTAGGTTCATAGAGTCTGTTACTACGGTAACTGACCGAGAGCTTAAGTTACCCCTCTCTGTGAAACAGGCTAGAGTTATCCCTCTTTCTCTGGTTTGAGTTACCTCCCTTTTTGAAACGGAAAACTCAGAGTTTCCCTCATTTCAGGGTTAACAAAGTCTGAGTTTTCACTAAACCTGCTTTGTGAAACGGACCCCAGGTAAACATGCATCATACACCGGGTAAACACCCACCATACACCAGGTAAACATGCATCATACACCGGGTAAACTCCCACCATACACCAGGTAAACATGCATCATACACCAGATAAACACCCACCATACACCAGGTAAACATGCACCATACACCAGATAAACACCCACCATACACCAGGTAAACATGCATCATACACCGGGTAAACTCCCACCATACACCAGGTAAACACCCACCATACACCAGGTAGACACCCACCATACACCAGGTAAACATGCATCATACACCGGGTAAACTCCCACCATACACCAGGTAAACACCCATCATACACCAGGTAGACACCCACCATACACAAGGTAAACATGCATCATACACCAGGTAGACACCCACCATACACAAGGTAAACACCCATCATACACCAGGTAGACACCCACCATACACAAGGTAAACATGCATCATACACCAGGTAGACACCCACCATACACCAGGTAAACACCCACCATACACCAGGTAAACACCCACCATACACCAGGTAAACATGCATCATACACCAGATAAACACCCACCATACACCAGGTAAACACCCACCATACACCAGGTAGACACCCACCATACACCAGGTAAACATGCATCATACACCGGGTAAACTCCCACCATACACCAGGTAGACACCCACCATACACCAGGTAGACACCCACCATACACCAGGTAAACATGCATCATACACCAGGTAAACACCCATCATACACCAGGTAGACACCCACCATACACAAGGTAAACACCCATCATACACCAGGTAGACACCCACCATACACAAGGTAAACATGCATCATACACCAGGTAGACACCCACCATACACCAGGTAAACATGCATCATACACCGGGTAAACTCCCACCATACACCAGGTAAACATGCATCATACACCAGATAAACACCCACCATACACCAGGTAAACATGCATCATACACCGGGTAAACATGCATCATACACCGGGTAAACACCCACCATACACCAGGTAAACATGCATCATACACCGGGTAAACTCCCACCATACACAAGGTAAACATGCATCATACACCAGATAAACACCCACCATACACCAGGTAAACATGCATCATACACCGGGTAAACTCCCACCATACACCAGGTAAACATGCATCATACACCAGATAAACACCCACCATACACCAGGTAAACACCCACCATACACCAGGTAAACATGCATCATACACCAGATAAACACCCACCATACACCAGGTAAACATGCATCATACACCAGATAAACACCCACCATACACCAGGTAAACACCCACCATACACCAGGTAAACACCCACCATACACCAGGTAAACATGCATCATACACCAGATAAACACCCACCATACACCAGGTAAACATGCATCATACACCAGATAAACACCCACCATACACCAGGTAAACATGCATCATACACCAGATAAACACCCACCATACACCAGGTAAACATGCATCATACACCAGATAAACACCCACCATACACCAGGTAAACATGCATCATACACCAGATAAACACCCACCATACACCAGGTAAACATGCATCATACACCAGATAAACACCCACCATACACCAGGTAAACATGCATCATACACCAGATAAACACCCACCATACACCAGGTAAACATGCATCATACACCAGATAAACACCCACCATACACCAGGTAAACACCCACCATACACCAGATAAACACCCACCATACACCAGATAAACACCCACCATACACCAGGTAAACGCCCACCATACACCAGGTAAACACCCACCATACACCAGGTAAACACCCACCATACACCAGGTAAACATGCATCATACACCAGGTAAACGCCCACCATACACCAGGTAAACACCCACCATACACCAGGTAAACACCCACCATACACCAGGTAAACATGCATCATACACCAGATAAACACCCACCATACACCAGGTAAACACCCACCATACACCAGATAAACACCCACCATACACCAGGTAAACATGCATCATACACCAGATAAACACCCACCATACACCAGGTAAACATGCATCATACACCAGATAAACACCCACCATACACCAGGTAAACATGCATCATACACCAGATAAACACCCACCATACACCAGGTAAACATGCATCATACACCAGATAAACACCCACCATACACCAGGTAAACATGCATCATACACCAGATAAACACCCACCATACACCAGGTAAACACCCACCATACACCAGATAAACACCCACCATACACCAGATAAACACCCACCATACACCAGGTAAACGCCCACCATACACCAGGTAAACACCCACCATACACCAGGTAAACACCCACCATACACCAGGTAAACATGCATCATACACCAGGTAAACGCCCACCATACACCAGGTAAACACCCACCATACACCAGGTAAACACCCACCATACACCAGGTAAACATGCATCATACACCAGGTAAACACCCACCATACACCAGGTAAACATGCATCATACACCAGATAAACACCCACCATACACCAGGTAAACATGCATCATACACCAGATAAACACCCACCATACACCAGGTAAACACCCACCATACACCAGGTAAACACCCACCATACACCAGGTAAACATGCATCATACACCAGATAAACACCCACCATACACCAGGTAAACATGCATCATACACCAGATAAACACCCACCATACACCAGGTAAACATGCATCATACACCAGGTAAACACCCACCATACACCAGGTAAACACCCACCATACACCAGGTAAACATGCATCATACACCAGATAAACACCCACCATACACCAGGTAAACACCCACCATACACCAGATAAACACCCACCATACACCAGGTAAACATGCATCATACACCAGATAAACACCCACCATACACCAGGTAAACATGCATCATACACCAGATAAACACCCACCATACACCAGGTAAACATGCATCATACACCAGATAAACACCCACCATACACCAGGTAAACATGCATCATACACCAGATAAACACCCACCATACACCAGGTAAACACCCACCATACACCAGATAAACGCCCACCATACACCAGATAAACGCCCACCATACACCAGGTAAACGCCCACCATACACCAGGTAAACGCCCATCATACACCAGGTAAACTCCCACCATACACAAGGTAAACATGCATCATACACCAGATAAACACCCACCATACACCAGATAAACACCCATCATACACCAGGTAAACACCCACCATACACCAGATAAACGCCCACCATACACCAGATAAACGCCCACCATACACCAGATAAACGCCCACCATACACCAGGTAAACGCCCATCATACACCAGGTAAACTCCCACCATACACAAGGTAAACATGCATCATACACCAGATAAACACCCACCATACACCAGGTAAACATGCATCATACACCAGATAAACACCCACCATACACCAGGTAAACACCCACCATACACCAGGTAAACATGCATCATACACCAGATAAACACCCACCATACACCAGGTAAACACCCACCATACACCAGGTAAACACCCACCATACACCAGGTAAACATGCATCATACACCAGATAAACACCCACCATACACCAGGTAAACATGCATCATACACCAGATAAACACCCACCATACACCAGGTAAACATGCATCATACACCAGATAAACACCCACCATACACCAGGTAAACATGCATCATACACCAGATAAACACCCACCATACACCAGGTAAACGCCCACCATGCACCAGGTAAACGCCCACCATGCACCAGGTAAACACCCACCATACACCTGGTTTACAGTTCAGGTGTGTTTCTGTATTTACAGTTCAGGTGTGTTTCTGTGTTACAGTTCAGGTGTGTTTCTGTGTTTACAGTTCAGGTGTGGTCTGGGAGATGAAGCCAAAGAATCGATGGAAGCCGTTCAGTCAAAAAAACATCAACCTGCTGGAGAA
Organism: Thunnus thynnus; assembly: GCF_963924715.1. Classification (NCBI taxonomy): domain Eukaryota; kingdom Metazoa; phylum Chordata; class Actinopteri; order Scombriformes; family Scombridae; genus Thunnus; species Thunnus thynnus. The sequence goes on from NC_089517.1 coordinate 130,049, forward strand.
AACCTACCAGAGTCAGCTGAGCGGGAAGATGGAGGGCGGCTGGGTCAAACTGGAAACCAACCTGGAGGTCAGAGTTCACCTCTCACTTAAACACCTGCTTCAGTCACACACCTGATCACACCTGAGGAACACTTACCAAACCGATCAAGCATAAAGGGTTAGATCTGATCAGGTGTGATCGGGCCTGATTTAACCCGATCGGACCAGATGTTTCTGAGCTGATGAACTGTGTCGATGTTACCGACACAGTTCAGTTTTTGTTCATTAAAATAGTTGAAATAAATCAGCTGTATGCTGAACTTCGTCCTGCAGAAATCACTAATGAGCAGAAATACATGTTAGCTTCCGGTCAGTGGTTTGTCCAATGAGCTGAGAGTGAGTGATGTCACTGGTTGTCAGGTGAACCTCAGTGGAGCCATCATGATGATGCGTCAGCCGTTTACCTGTCCGGTGAGGAGGAACTTCCTGTCTGGCATCCAGGTGGAGTTCAAGCAGTCACTGCACCAACGCAGCCTGAGGGCCCAGCTGTACTGGCTGCAGGTAACACACACCTGAACACACGCACACACCTCCGGAAATACACACACACACACACACACACACACACACACACACACACACACACCTGTGTGACTGACATGGTTTCTGTGTACAGGTGGATAACCAGCTTCCAGGGGCAATCTTCCCCATCGTCTTCCATCCTGTTCCTCCTCCAAAATCCATCGCTCTGGACTCAGGTGGACCACACACACACACACACACATGCACACACCCACACAGGCATGTGCACACGCACGCACACATACACACACACTCACAGGTTGGAAAGGTAGAGCATTGTCATGAACATGACTCAGCATCTCTTCCTGTGATGAGCTTCATTCACTCTGAGCTCCTCCACAGAGCCGAAGCCATTCATCGATGTGTCCGTCATCACCAGGTTCAACCAGCACAGCAGCGTCATGCAGTTCAAGTGAGTATTACAGTTAAGGTTACAGTAAACCAGTTAACATTTCAGTAAAACCAGTTAAGGTTACAGTAAACCAGTTAACATTTCAGTAAAACCAGTTAACGTTACAGTAAACCAGTTAACATGACAGTAAACCAGTTAACGTTACAGTAAACCAGTTAACGTTACAGTAAACCAGTTAACATGACAGTAAACCAGTTAACGTTACAGTAAACCAGTTAACATTTCAGTAAAACCAGTTAACGTTACAGTAAACCAGTTAACATGACAGTAAACCAGTTAACGTTACAGTAAACCAGTTAACATGACAGTAAACCAGTTAACGTTACAGTAAACCAGTTAACATTTCAGTAAAACCAGTTAATGTTACAGTAAGCCAGTTAATGTTTCAGTAAAACCAGTTAACGTTACAGTAAAGCAATTGACATCTCAGTAAAACCAGTTAACGTTACAATAAACCAGTTAATGTTACAGTAAACGGGATAATATTTCAGTAAACCAGTTAACGTTACAGTTAACCAGTTAACGTTACAGTAAACCAGTGAATGTCACAGTAAACCAGTTAAGATGCCAGTAAACCAGTTTAACGTTACAGTAAACCAGTTTAACCAGTATAACGTGTGTGTTCAGGTACTTCATGGCTCTGGTTCAGGAGATGGCGGTGAAGATCGATCAGGGTTTCCTGACAGCCATCTTGGCTCTGTTCACACCTGCTGCAGACCGTCAGTCTGACAAACAGAAGGTACAGATCATTCATTCATTCATCCATCATTCATCCATCCATTCATCCAACCATTCCTCTATCCATCATTCGTTCATTCATCCATTCATTCATTCATTCATTCATTCATCCATTCATTCATCCATCATTCATCCATTCATTCCTTTATCCATCATCCATCCATCCATTCATTCATTCATCCATCATCCATCCATCCATTCATTCATTCATTCATTCATTCATCCATTCATTCATCCATCCATCCATTCATTCATTCATTCATTCAACCATTCCTTTATCCATCATTCATTCATCCATCCATTCATTCATTCATTCATTCATCCATCATTCATTCATTCATCCATCCATTCATTCATCCATCATTCATCCATTCATCCATTCATTCATTCATTCATTCATCCATTCATCCATTCATTCATCCATCCATTCATTCATTTATTCATTCATCCATTCATTCATTCAACCATTCCTTTATCCATCATTCATTCATCCATCCATTCATCCATTCATTCATTCATCCATCCATCCATTCATTCATCCATCCATTCATCCATTCATTCATTTATTCATTCATCCATTCATTCATTCAACCATTCCTTTATCCATCATTCATCCATTCATCCATTCATTCATTCATTCATTCATCCATTCATTCATTCAACCATTCCTTTATCCATCATTCATTCATTCATTCATCCATCCATCCATTCACCCATCCATTCATTCATCCATCCATTCATTCATTCATCCATTCATTCATTCAACCATTCCTTTATCCATCATTCATCCATTCATTCATCCATCCATTCATTCATTCATTCATCCATCCATCCATTCATCCATCCATTCATCCATTCATTCATCCATTCATTCATCCATTCATTCATTCATTCATTCATCCATCCATTTATTCATCCATTCATTCATCCATTCATCCATCCATTCATCCATCCATTCATTCATTCAACCATTCCTTTATCCATCATTCATTCATCCATCCATTCATTCATCCATCCATTCATCCATTCATCCATTCATTCATCCATCCATTCATTCATTCAACCATTCCTTTATCCATCATTCATTCATCCATCCATCCATCCATCCATTCATTCATACATCCATTCATTCATTCATTCATCCATTCATCCATTCATCCATCCATTCATTCATTCATTCATCCATTCATTCATTCATCCATCCATTCATTCATCCATTCATTCAACCATTCCTTTATCCATCCATTCATTCATCCATCCATCCATTCATTCATCCATCCATCCATCCATCCATCCATTCATCCATTCATTCATTCATCCATTCATTCATCCATCCATTCATTCATTCATTCATCCATCTATGATCTGTGTGTATATATGTGTGTGTGTGTATGTATGTATATGTCTATGTGTGTGTTACTGTGTGTGTGTGTGTGTGTGTGTGTGTGTGTGTGTATATATGTATATCTCTGTGTGTGTTACCGTGTGTGTGTGTGTTTCAGTCCCAGCTGTTAGACGGGGACCTGCAGCTGCTTCAGGCTGAACTGATGGAAGCGTCTCTGAGCGACACGTCAGGACTCAACTTCTTCCAACATTTCCACATCTCTCCCATCAAGGTAACACATACACACACACACACACACACATACACACACACACACACATAAACACACATACACACACATATACACACACACACACACATATACACACATACACACACACACACACACATACACACACACATATACACACATACACACACATACACATATATACACATATATACACACATACACGCATATATACACACATACACACCCACACACATACACACACATACACACATATATACACATATATACACACACACACATACACACACCCACACACATAAACACACATACACACACATAAAGAACTGTGTGATTGAAGTTTATTCTGTTTACTCAACTTTGCAAGAAGTTAATTGATAAGTTAAAACAATTTATAGTAATATTTTTTTAAGCATTCACTACTTTTAATGTCTAAAACTTTTGCACAGTACTGTGTACGTGTGTGTGTGTGTGTATGTATGTTTATGTGTGTGTATATGTATGTATGTCTATATACACATATACACATATATAAACACATATAAACATATATAAACATGTATACACACGTTTGTAAAACAGTCTCTGATTGGTTGACAGCTGTGGTATAATGAGAAAATACTGCGACTATTTAATATGTTATATATTTCAGCTGCACCTCAGCCTGTCTCTGCTCTTATATACTTAATATATTGATTATATTTAATATATTTAATATATTGATTATATTGATTATATTTAATATATTGATTATATTTAATGCGTCAGCTGCACCTCAGCCTGTCTCTGGGCTCCAGCGGTGACTCGGATGAGGAGACGGCGTCGGTTCAGTCTCTGAATCTGCTACTGAAAAGTCTCGGAGCGACGCTGACGGATGTTGATGACCTCATCTTCAAGTGAGTCACTAACAGTTTAGAAAGGTGCATTCTGGGTAGTTAGGGTTAACATCTGGTCATCTTTCAGCTAAACATGTGATTGGTTCCTGAGTGTGTGATGTCATAGCTCTGATGTGATTGGTTCCTGGGTGGTGTGTGATCCTGAGCTCTCTATCTCTCAGACTGGCCTTCTTCGAGGTGAAGTACCAGTTTTACCGCAGGGAGACGCTGATGTGGGCGGTGCTGCGCCACTACAGCGAACAGGTGACGTTACAGACTCGTCATGTATGTTTCCTTCTCAAAGACACCTCAGGATTTCATGAACATCAAAGAAACTTTGTTCCAACACGGCGCTGCGTTCGGGGGCATTATGGAGCCCGCTGGCAACACCAGAACCAGAACCCCAACCCCAACCCTAACCCTAACCCCAACCCTAACCCCAACCCCAACCTTAACCCTAACCCCAACCCTAACCCCAACCAGAACCCCAACCCTAACCCCAACCCTAACCCCAACCCCAACCCAAAACCCAACCCTAACCCCAACTCTAACCTCAACCCCAACCCCAACCCTAACCTCAACCCTAACCTCAACCCCAACCCCAACCCTAACCTCAACCCTAACCCTAACCCCAACCCCAACCTCAACCCCAACCCCAACCCTAACCTCAACCCTAACCTCAACCCCAACCCCAACCCTAACCTCAACCCTAACCCTAACCCCAACCCTAACCTCAACCCTAACCCTAACCTCAACCCTAACCTCAACCCCAACCCCAACCCTAACCTCAACCCTAACCCTAACCCCAACCCTAACCTCAACCCTAACCCTAACCCCAACCCTAACCTCAACCCCAACCCCAACCCTAACCTCAACCCTAACCCCAACCCTAACCTCAACCCAAACCCCAACCCTAATCCCAACCCCAACCGCAACCCTAACCGCAACCCCAACCCTAACCCCAACCCTAACCCTAACCTCAACCCTAACCTCAACCCCAACCCCAACCCTAACCCCAACCGCAACCCTAACCGCAACCCCAACCCTAACCTCAACCCAAACCCCAACCCTAATCCCAACCCCAACCAGAAACCCAACCCTAACCCCAACCCTAACCCCAACCCCAACCCTAACCCCAACCCCAACCCCAACCCTAACCTCAACCCAAACCCCAACCCTAACCCCAACCCTAATCCCAACCCCAACCGCAACCCTAACCGCAACCCCAACCCTAACCCCAACCCCAACCCCAACCCCAACCGCAACCCTAACCGCAACCCCAACCCTAACCCCAACCCCAACCCCAACCCTAACCTCAACCCTAACCCTAACCCCAACCCTAACCTCAACCCCAACCCCAACCCTAACCTCAACCCTAACCCCAACCCTAACCTCAACCCAAACCCCAACCCTAATCCCAACCCCAACCGCAACCCTAACCGCAACCCCAACCCTAACCCCAACCCTAACCCTAACCTCAACCCTAACCTCAACCCCAACCCCAACCCTAACCCCAACCGCAACCCTAACCGCAACCCCAACCCTAACCTCAACCCAAACCCCAACCCTAACCCCAACCCCAACCAGAAACCCAACCCTAACCCCAACCCCAACCCTAACCCCAACCCCAACCCCAACCTCAACCCTAACCCCAACCCCAACCCTAACCTCAACCCAAACCCTAACCCCAACCCTAATCCCAACCCCAACCGCAACCCTAACCGCAACCCCAACCCTAACCCCAACCCCAACCCCAACCCCAACCGCAACCCTAACCGCAACCCTAACCGCAACCCCAACCCCAACCCTAACCCTAACCCTAACCTCAACCCAAACCCCAACCCTAATCCCAACCCCAACCGCAACCCTAACCGCAACCCCAACCCTAACCCCAACCCTAACCCTAACCTCAACCCTAACCTCAACCCCAACCCCAACCCTAACCCCAACCGCAACCCTAACCGCAACCCCAACCCTAACCTCAACCCAAACCCCAACCCTAACCCCAACCCTAATCCCAACCCGAACCGCAACCCTAACCCCAACCCTAACCCCAACCCCAACCCCAACCCTAAGCTCAACCCTAACCTCAACCCAAACCCCAACCCTAACCCCAACCCTAATCCCAACCCCAACCGCAACCCTAACCGCAACCCCAACCCTAACCCCAACCCCAACCCTAACCGCAACCCTAACCGCAACCCCAACCCCAACCCTAACCCCAACCCTAACCTCAACCCAAACCCCAACCCTAACCCCAACCCTAATCCCAACCCCAACCACAACCCTAACCGCAACCCCAACCCCAACCCAAAACCCAACCCTAACCCCAAACCTAACCTCAACCCTAACCCCAACCCCAACCCTAACCCTAACCCCAACCCCAACCCCAACCCTAACCCCAACCCCAACCCTAACCTTAACCCCAACCCTAACCTCAATCCAAACCCTAACCGCAACCCCAACCCCAACCCTAACCCCAACCGCAACCCCAACCCCAACCCTAACCCCAACCCTAACCCCAACCCTAACCCCAACCCCAACCGCAACCCTAACCGCAACCCTAACCCCAACCCCAACCCTAACCCCAACCCTAACCCCAACCCTAACCCCAACCCTAACCTCAACCCAAACCCCAACCCTAACCCCAACTCCAACCACAACCCTAACCGCAACCCCAACCCCAACCCAAAACCCAACCCAAAACCCAACCCTAACCCCAACCCTAACCTCAACCCTAACCTCAACCCCAACCTTAACCCTAACCCCAACCCCAACCCCAACCCTAACCCCAACCCTAACCCCAACCCTAATCCCAACCCCAACCGCAACCCTAACCGCAACCCCAACCCTAACCCCAACCCCAACCCCAACCCCAACCGCAACCCTAACCGCAACCCCAACCCCAACCCTAACCCTAACCCTAACCTCAACCCAAACCCCAACCCTAATCCCAACCCCAACCGCAACCCTAACCGCAACCCCAACCCTAACCCCAACCCTAACCCTAACCTCAACCCTAACCTCAACCCCAACCCCAACCCTAACCCCAACCGCAACCCTAACCGCAACCCCAACCCTAACCTCAACCCAAACCCCAACCCTAACCCCAACCCTAATCCCAACCCCAACCGCAACCCTAACCCCAACCCTAACCCCAACCCCAACCCCAACCCTAACCTCAACCCTAACCTCAACCCAAACCCCAACCCTAACCCCAACCCTAATCCCAACCCCAACCGCAACCCTAACCGCAACCCCAACCCTAACCCCAACCCCAACCCTAACCGCAACCCTAACCGCAACCCCAACCCCAACCCTAACCCCAACCCTAACCTCAACCCAAACCCCAACCCTAACCCCAACCCTAATCCCAACCCCAACCACAACCCTAACCGCAACCCCAACCCCAACCCAAAACCCAACCCTAACCCCAAACCTAACCTCAACCCTAACCCCAACCCCAACCCTAACCCTAACCCCAACCCCAACCCCAACCCTAACCCCAACCCCAACCCTAACCTTAACCCCAACCCTAACCTCAATCCAAACCCTAACCGCAACCCCAACCCCAACCCTAACCCCAACCGCAACCCCAACCCCAACCCTAACCCCAACCCTAACCCCAACCCTAACCCCAACCCCAACCGCAACCCTAACCGCAACCCTAACCCCAACCCCAACCCTAACCCCAACCCTAACCCCAACCCTAACCCCAACCCTAACCTCAACCCAAACCCCAACCCTAACCCCAACTCCAACCACAACCCTAACCGCAACCCCAACCCCAACCCAAAACCCAACCCAAAACCCAACCCTAACCCCAACCCTAACCTCAACCCTAACCTCAACCCCAACCTTAACCCTAACCCCAACCCCAACCCCAACCCTAACCCCAACCCCAACCCTAACCTTAACCACAACCCTAACCTCAATCCAAACCCCAACCCCAACCCTAACCTCAACCCCAACCCTAACCCCAACCCCAACCAGAAACCGAACCCTAACCCCAACCCCAACCCTAACCCCAACCCCAACCCTAACCTCAATCCAAACCCTAACCGCAACCCCAACCCCAACCCTAACCTTAACCCCAACCCTAACCTCAATCCAAACCCTAACCGCAACCCCAACCCCAACCCCAACCCCAACCGCAACCCCAACCCCAACCCTAACCCCAACCCTAACCCCAACCCCAACCGCAACCCTAACCGCAACCCTAACCCCAACCCCAACCCAAAACCCAACCCTAACCCCAACCCTAACCTCAACCCTAACCTCAACCCCAACCCTAACCCCAACCCCAACCAGAAACCGAACCCTAACCCCAACCCCAACCCTAACCCCAACCCCAACCCTAAACTCAATCCAAACCCTAACCGCAACCCCAACCCCAACCCCAACCGCAACCCCAACCCCAACCCTAACCCCAACCCTAACCCCAACCCTAACCCCAACCCCAACCGCAACCCTAACCGCAACCCTAACCCCAACCCCAACCCAAAACCCAACCCTAACCCCAACCCTAACCTCAACCCTAACCTCAACCCCAACCCTAACCCTAACCCCAACCCCAACCCCAACCCTAACCCCAACCCCAACCCTAACCTTAACCCCAACCCTAACCTCAATCCAAACCCCAACCCCAACCCTAACCTCAACCCCAACCCTAACCCCAACCCCAACCAGAAACCGAACCCTAACCCCAACCCCAACCCTAACCCCAACCCCAACCCTAAACTCAATCCAAACCCTAACCGCAACCCCAACCCCAACCCTAACCTTAACCCCAACCCTAACCTCAATCCAAACCCTAACCGCAACCCCAACCCCAACCCTAACCCCAACCGCAACCCCAACCCCAACCCTAACCCCAACCCTAACCCCAACCCTAACCCCAACCCCAACCGCAACCCTAACCGCAACCCTAACCCTAACCCCAACCCCAACCCTAACCCTAACCCTAACCCCAACCCCAACCCTAACCCCAACCCCAACTCCAACCCCAACCCTAACCCCAACCCCAACCCCAACCCTAACCGCAACCCCAACCCCAACCCCAATAATGATAATAATAACAATAATAATAATAATAATAATAATAATGATCATAATAATAATAACAATAACAATATAATAATAATAATAATAACGATGATAATGATAATAATAATAATAGTAATAATAATAATAATAACAATAATGATAATAATGATAATAATAATCTTGTCTTTCTCTTCGGGGCTGCAGTTCCTGAAGCAGATGTACGTTCTGGTTCTGGGTCTGGATGTTTTGGGAAACCCGTTCGGACTGATCCGAGGTCTGTCGGAGGGCGTCGAGGCCTTCTTCTATGAACCCTTCCAGGTAACACTGATGATATCATCATAATAATAATAATACTTTCACTGCTACCTCAGTACAGCAATTATTATTGATTATTATTAATCATTCATATTAATGAGTCGTTTATTAATCATTGATACAGTCGGAGTCCAACAAACCTCAAGACGATAAAGAGAGAAAGTCATAGTGTCAGACCTGGTTCAGGTGTGCTCAGTCAGACCTGGTTCAGGTGTGCTCAGTCAGACCTGGTTCAGGTGTGGATCTGGTTCTGTGTTTCAGGGTGCGGTTCAGGGTCCGGAGGAGTTTGCTGAAGGTTTTGTGATTGGGGTCCGGAGTCTGCTGAGTCACACTGTCGGTAAGAAAATCTGAATCCTGCAGCTGAGTCTAAACCAATCACAGTTATTGATCCTCTTCTAATGTTTGTCAGTTCAGTTATTGTATCTACAGACGATCGATCAGCTGGTGTCTGTAGACGATCGATCAGCTGGTGTCTGTAGACGATTGATCAGCTGGTGTCTGTAGACGATGGATCAGCTGGTGTCTGTAGATGATCGATCAGCTGGTGTCTTTAGACGATTGATCAGCTGGTGTCAGTAGACGATTGATCAGCTGGTGTCTGTAGATGATTGATCAGCTGGTGTCTGTAGATGATCGATCAGCTGGTGTCTGTAGATGATCGATCAGCTGGTGTCTGTAGACGATCGATCAGCTGGTGTCTGTAGACGATCGATCAGCTGGTGTCTGTAGATGATTGATCAGCTGGTGTCCTGCAGGCGGCGCTGCAGGTGTGGTGTCCAGGATCACGGGCTCGGTGGGAAAGGGTCTGGCGGCGATCACCATGGACAAAGAGTTCCAGCAGAAGAGACGAGAGGAGATGAACCGAACGCCCAGAGACTTCGGAGAGAGTCTGGCTAAAGGAGGGAAAGGACTGCTGAAGGTAACGAACCAGACGGATTCTTCTTCATTTAAAACGTTGACATGTTGTAAATGTTGGAGGTTGGAGCCGTTAGATGTATTTGTAGATATGATTGTAGTCTGAGGAAACAGTCAAGTATAAATGTGTTAACCTGCACTCGGCCACTTATATTGTGCCTGTTTAATGTTCCTCAGTAACTGCTGCTCATCAAAAATAAGCAAAACTAGATAATCATGAAATGTAATGTACCATAATGTCAGTTTTCTTAAGAGTGAGAACAGAAACAGTCGGTGTAGCGGAGCTGTGACGTTTTAAATTGCAGTTATGAGTCAGTTAATTTCCACATCATCTCCGATGCACCGATGAAAACTCCCTCCGACGCTTTTAGTCGAGCTCTTCAAATCATCCGTAACGTGCTGAAGCAGTGAAATGATAATAATTATAATGAAGTGCACTAACTGGTCGAAGTGTATCTACCTGAACATCAGCTGATCGTCAGTAACCGTTGTGTCTCTGCAGGGCGTCGTCGGGGGAGTTACAGGCATCGTCACCAAGCCTGTGGAGGGTAGGTGCCCCCCCCCCATCTGTCCAGTCGGCAGGTTGTATCTGTGTTTTCATTGGCTTAGTTGATGTTGAGTTGCACGTCTGACCTGTCGCAGGTGCGAAGAAGGAGGGCGCGGCTGGATTCTTTAAAGGCATCGGGAAGGGTCTGGTGGGCGTGGTCGCCAGGCCGACAGGCGGCATTGTGGACATGGCGAGCAGCACCTTCCAGGGTATCCAGAGGTAGCGTCCACACGACACACCGTCACCATGTTGTTGTTTATCGTAGCTGCTTCCTGTTACATGTTCAGTTCAATGATTCCTGTTTGTCTCCTCTGTTCTTCTTTTGTCTGCTGACTAATTTTCACATTTTCTGCTTTTGTTTTACTGTCTCGTGTTGTTGGAGTGTTTTTCTTTTTCTTGTCTTTTGGGTGTGTGAGTATTTGACATTAAACTCATTAAAGCTGAAGCTCCTTCATCGCTGCTCACATCTCTGTCAAAGTTAACTCTTCTTCTGTGGTATCCACACATCTCATTGTGTGTTTGGATGTGATGATAATTTTATCATCAGAGACACGTGTTTCCTGCGCTGAGCGCGTGATGAAGGAGCGCGGTGTTTTATTTGTGCATGTTGATGTCGTCCTGCAGCAGACAGACGGTAAGTCGCTGCATTGTGTCATCGGTCACATGATTAATGCTCATCACTCACGTCTGTCACTCTAACACTGCTAGTAGCCCCGCCCCTCTAATCCCTGCCCCCTAGCTTGCTGCAGCATCGTGAGTCGTTTTGGCCACGCCCCTGAGGAGAGTCACCTGACCTGCAGGTAGAAAGGTCGATCACATCCTCGTCAGCAGCACAATACTGACGAGCTGATCGGCCCTTATATAAAACTAAAACAGCTTCACTGACATCCTGAAGCACCTTCAGACTTTCTAAACGTATCTAACGTCTGACATGATGAAGACGTTTTCGTCCTTCAGTGTTTACGTGCATGTTGACTCGTCAGCAGTCTTCTTCTTCTCTGCCTTTGTCGGCATGTTGCTGTTTCACCTGTTGATCGGTGACGTTTATGACTCGTCTGCCGTCGCTGTAACGCAGAAAGTCTCAGTCCAAACTCCTGCTGGAACGAGTTCAATCACATGATCGTCCTCTTCAGCGTCAAGTCCCGCCCCCTCACACCTCACCTGGTCTCTCCTCAGGGATTGGCTGACTGAATGATCACATGGTGCTGCCAGACTGAGTTTGACAGTGATGAGAGTTATACTTATGTGTATTTACTATTTAATACACGTAAGTATGTGGAGATACACTGAAATACTTTTTAAAGCATATGTAAATTTGAAATACATAAATACTTAGAGGTACATGTAAATCATTGTAAATATATGTAAGTACTTTAACATATGTGTACATATTTGTACATACGTGTACACTTTAGTACTGTAGATATTTGCTGTATTCTTCTGCTTCACAGTTTCATTAAAGCAACATTTCTGTGCTTCAGTTGGATTAAACATTTAATAATATGAATATTAATACAGAACATTCAGGAAGTATTCAGACCTTCACTGTTTGTTATGTTGCAGCTTTATTCTGAAACCATTTAAATCATTTTCTTCTCTCATCTACACTCAGCACCTCATAACGACAAAGTAAAGACAGAAATTTAGATGTTTTTGCAAACTGAAACATCACATGAACAGAAGTGTTCAGACTCTTTACTCAGTACTTGAAGCAGCTTCGGCAGTGGTTACAGCCTCCAGTCTTCTTGGGTTTGATGCAACAAGCTTTACACACCTGGATTTGTCTCTCCAGAGATGTTGGACTGGGTTCTAGTCAGGACTCTGGTTGGACCACACAAGGACGTTTACAGAGTTGTTCCTAAGCAACTCCTGTGTTGTCTTGTGTGCTGAGGCTCACTGTCCTGTTGGAAGATGAACCTTCAGCCCAGTCTGAGGTCCTGAACGCTCTGGACCAGGTTTTCATTAAGGACATCTTTCTCTCAACCCTGACCAGTCCCCCAGTCCCTGACCAGTCCCCCAATCCCTGACCAGTCCCCAGTCCCTGACCAGTCCCCCGGTCTCTGACCAGTCACCCAATCCCTGACCAGTCCCCCAGTCCCTGACCATTAACTCCCGTCCCTGACCAGTCCCCCAGTCCCTGACCAGTCCCCCAGTCCCTGACCAGTCCCCCAATCCCTGACCAGTCCCCCAGTCCCTGACCATTAACTCCCGTCCCTGACCAGTCCCCCAATCCCTGACCATTAACTCCAGTCCCTGACCAGTCCCCCAGTCCCTGACCATTAACTCCAGTCCCTGACCATTAACTCCTGATGATCCAGAGAAATGGAGCCACCTGAGCTGAGTTTCAGGTGTCACAGCAGAGAGTCTGAATACTTCTGTCAGTGTGATAGTTCAGTTTTGTCGTTATGAGGTATTGAATGTAAACTGATGAGGGAAAAATGAATTTAAAGGATTTTAGCATAAAGCTGCAACATAACAGAAAAAGTGAAGGAGTCTGAACACTTCCTGTATATTAATAATATTGATCATAAAAATAATGAATTTTATTTTTATCAATAATATTGATAAAATTAACAACAGCTATAATTCAGTTTCACATGATTTCATGTTGTGAATCAGCTTCTCACACATTTAAAGAGGTTTATTTAATGATGCATTTATTTTATTTTATTTAATCTGTCGTTGCCTCGACAACCTGCTTCTGTCCCCAAACATCTCCCAGCTGCCTCAGTGATCTCCATCCTCCTCTGTATGAGGATCCATCAGTCATGTGACCCGTCACACCTGTCAGTCAGTCCATGATAACCTGTTAATGTTACTGTTTCACGCCGTCACTGTAGAGGTCATGACAGGTGAGATATTCCAGCGGACTCAGCATCGTGTGCACGAAGCAAAGTGCTGTGTGAACGTGAACTCGTTTCTTCTTCATGTGTCACTGAAACGAGCTTCAGACGCTGCTTCTACTGTGATTATTTCACATTTTCACTGTGATTCTGTCAGTGACCCACAGTAACAGCTGCTGTGTGTGTGTGTGTGTGTGTGTGTGTTGTGATGTCAGAGCGGCTGATTCGACAGAGGAAGTGACCAAACTGCGGCCGGTGCGACTGGTCAGAGAGGACGGCATCATCCGGCCGTACGACCGGACGGAGTCGCAGGGTTTCGAGCTCTTCCAGGTTTGTTTGTTTTACCGTCGACGCCACATCTGCTGCTGCGGGAAACGTCTCGGCCGCCACGATCAGACAAAACTAAACTAAACTGAGATCTACTGATCGTCTCTCAGATCGTCTTCACTCTCCTGCTGTGTGCTGGTTTGTTTTTACTAAACAGCTGATCAATCAATCAATCAATCAATCAATCAAACTTTATTAGTACAGCACCTTTCATACATGAGTGCAGATGAAAGTGCTTCACAGGTGACTGACAAGCCGACCGACTATTTGAGACTAATGCAAATAAAAATGATGAAAATGTAATAAAATAAAATAGATTTAAAAGCTACAACAATAATAATAATAATGATGATAATAATAATAATAATGATAATAATAATAATGATGATAATAATAATAATAATGATAATAATAATAATGATGATAATAATAATAATAATAATGATAATAATAATAATGATGATAATAATGACAGTCTGCTGGAGGACAGAGAGGAATCTGGCTGGAAGCAAAGATGGATAAAATAGACTCAGTGTTTATAATAATGAGGCAGAATACACATCTGTAAACTGTAATTTTGTGTGGAAACATCATTTTTCATCAACACGGTGTTCTGTTTTACACATAAATGTATGAAAATATTTAGTGACAAACAACTGGAAAACTGATTGATTGATTGATTGATTGACTGATTGACTGATTGATTGACAGCTCAGTGAGTTATGACACTATAAGCTAACAGACAGGACTGATCCGGTCGCAGCAGCTGATGTGGCGTCCAGACAAAACTAAAATACTTTGTTTCTAAAAGTGAAATTCCACCAAATATTACTGTGTTTATACATATATGTATGTGTTGTCTCTTTAGAATATTATTAATAATCTAGGTTTGTCTCTGTGGAATATCTCTTTTAAAATTGATAATCCACACTCTTGTTTCTACTTCTAATTATTTTCTTCTTCTTGTGTTTGTGTCACATGCAGCGTGATGAGGATTAAACAGCAACAACTTTATTATTTAAGTGCTATTAAAGACTATAAACTCTCTAAATTCTGGCTCAGACAAATATAATGTCATCTCTGTCAACATGTAAAAAAGCTATTTCTATATTTATCTATACATATTGTGCTCAGATGATTCAGGTTTGTCTGCATGCCGTCTCTCATACCTCCAACATTTCTACTCAGTTTAGGACTTTTTTCTAGACTCACGTTTCTGCGTTTGTTCTCTGAAATATTGCTGAGTCATTTTTGTTTTTTAGCCATTTATAAATAAAAGTTTAATTTATTAATCCAAACATGCAGTGAAAATGATTTTACTATAATCTTGTGACGAACGTGTTATCTCCCGTAGAACTTAGCAATATTTTTGTAAAAGATCGTAGCATCACATTTGATTCATTGCCCACCTTAATTATATTTCATATTTCTGTCTTTGCGATGACATACTTTGTGTAATTCATTCTGAAGTGATATTATGCAAATGAGGCATCAGCATGACCTCTGACCTCTGACACTGTTGTGTTTGTGTTTGTCAGCTGTGACGTGTCTGTTTAAACATGATGTTTAATAAAACTATTATTCGCATGTTTCCACTCGTAGAGCTGCAAACTGTTTCTATGGTGATGTCAGTTTTAACCAATAGGCTGCAGGTCTGATGTGACGCTGTAATCCGTCATGTTCAGTTGTTGAGTTCATTCATGCAGACAGCAGTAAAGTGAAGCTCTGCTGCAGTTTCAGATCAATTATTTTCATTTGATATGCACATAATAATTAAATTAATTTAAAAATGTCCTTCTGTTACCGTGACAACAAACTGGACTGTCAGACTGAGAATATTTAGCTACCATCTAATTATCAATCAGTGCTGATTGATTGTAGTCTTGTTGTCTTGTACCGAGAGAACCTTTCACATCCTGAGTCCTGCAGCCTGATGTGTCTTTGATAGAAAGTAAAAAGGAAGGTCAAAGGTGCAGATTTCATGTAAGAGGCCGCTGCAGGTTGGTCAGGAGGAGATGGAGAGGACGACAAACGTCAGGAAGTAAAAGACAGTCAGACAGGTAAACCGTACCTGACCTCAGCGTCTTCATCTCCAAACCCACCTGGATCAAAGTCAACTTTTATGGTTTTTATTATTGGTCAACATTAGAATACCAAAGCTGATGCTGATCATAATCAAAGTGTAAAGAGGTATAAATATAGATAAATATTCAACTTAATGAAGAAAGTGTGTGTTTGTGTTTCCAGCGCTCAGAGATAAGGCAGCTGGACGGTGAAGTGTTCAGAGATTACTGTCCGTTTCCTGGACAAAGAAAGACTAACATCATCATCACCAACAGGTAAACACCTTCTGACACCTGCAGACAGGCACAGAGGATCCTTATTCATTATTATTTCCATCATTTCCACCTTGTGGAACTCCGTGTCTAACTTTTGCCTTCATGGAGGATTCATCATTACCATCTACAAACTGAAATCGGTCTGATAAATAGGACTTAAACCAGCTTAATGCAGTTCCTTTAATGCCAATTAAATGTTCCAGTCTCTGCAAAAGGATTTGATGGTCGATTGTGTTGAATGCAGCACTAAGATCTAACAGGACAAGTATAGAGACAAATCCTTTGTCCGATGCAGTTAGGAGGTCATTAGTGACTTTCACCAGTGCTGTCTCTGTGCTATGATGCCTCTAAATCCTGACTGAAAATCCTCAAATAAACTATTGTTATGTAGAAAGTCACATAACTGATTAGAGACTGCTTTCTCAAGGATCTTAGAGAGAAATGGAAGGTTAGATATAGGTCTAACCTATATCTATAACCCTAATCAGTTTGGGAGGAACTAAAGTTAACATAAGAGTCCTCTGTAGTATTGAGACATGGCAGTGAATTCAGTACTGATGGAATTGCTTCCTTAAATTTATCTATAACACTATCAGAGAGACATCTAGTGAGGACATTTTTGTCTAATGGTGTGTAATCCAGTAATAGGAATTCAAAAGTTATCAAGTAATGATCTGATAAAATAGGATTTTGTGGAAAAATTATTAAATGTTCAATTTCGATGCCATAAATCAGAACAAGGTGGAGGGTGTGGTTCAGACAGTGAGTGGGATTATTTACACACTGAGAGAAGCCAGTTGAGTCTAATAATGAGATAAATGCAGTGCTGAGACTGTCATTATCAACGTCCACATGAATATTAAAGTCACCTACTATAATTACTTTATCTGTACTAAGGACTAAGTTTGATAAAAACTCTGAGAATTCAGATCAGAGTTCAGAGTACGGACCAGGAGGACGGTTCACTATAACACATAGAACTGGCTGTAAAGTTTTCCAGGTTGGCTGAGAGACTAAGAACAAGACTTTCTAATGAGTTATAATGAAGTTCAGGTCTAGAGTTGATAATGAGGCTGTGACTCCTCCTCCTCGGCCAGTGTCTGGAGGAATGTGAGTATTAATATGACTGGGAGGACTGGATTCATTTAGACTGACATGTTCTTCATGACACAGCCAGGTTTCAGTAAGACAATCAATCAATATGATGATCTGAGATTAGATCGTTTACTAATACGGCTTCAGATGACAGAGATCTAATGTTCAAGAGTTCACATTTAATTATCTTATCTGTATTCATTGTTGTGGTTGTGCAGGAGGGTTTTTTGCGTGAAGGAGATCGACTTCGTTGGTCATTTCAACAAAGAGTGGGAGTGTTTGTTTGAGAACTTCTACCATCCTCCGGCTGTGACGGGAACTGAGCTGAAGATCTACTGCAAGGTAACAAAAAACCACGACAACACTGAAAATCAGTAGAACAAGAAGAACGAGTTTAGACGTCACCACAAAACAATACGATGGAAAACCAACAATGACGAACCCAACGTAGCTGTTGTCTGTCTTTAGCTTAGCTGTGGGTTACGTCACTTCACATCCTTCTGACTGTAACGTCAAGTTGATTTATTTATATGCCATTAAATCCCAACAGAAGTCATCTCAGGACTCTTTTCACATAGAGCAGGTCAAGACCGAACAGAGACCCAACGTTCCTCCATCAGCAGCAGGAAAAACTCCCCTTTAACGGGAAGAAACCTCCAGCAGAACCGGACTCTAGGTGGACACCATCTGCCTCGACCGGTTGGGTTGAGAGAGAAAGAAAGAGAGACACAGAGAAGCATAATACCAATAATTAAAGCTGCAAGCAGCGACGATCAGGCCCTCGCTGGGCTGCAGTCGAACTGCTATCACTGCAGAGCAACACGATACAGGAACACATTAACCAGAACGCGTCTGACATGGATCTACATTTTCATGAATATTGGACATTGCGTGTAGGAGATAACTATCACTTCCTGTGTTCACTATGTGGCACTAGAGAACACCCACTAATTACATGTCATGTTGATGTGTATCGTGTGTTGGACACACCATTTAAATTTCAAGTAAATCTGATGATGTTTGTCACATAAGGCTGACTTCCTGTTGTCAGTAGGAGGCGCTATGACTATGACTCAATATTGACATGTAGACGTGTTCAGGACTCTCATCAAACTTGAGAAATGTGGGGCAGTTTGGACAACGTGAAGTTGAGTTATGACAACTTCCTGTGTAATGCCCCAAACATGATTTGGGCAAAATTCACCGGCACGCCACACAAAGGGCGTTCCATGAAATATAAAAATCTTTGCAATTTAGCATCGCCGGGGTCTTTACACGTAATTAACCAAATTTGAAGTCACTTGGATTAAATGTCTAGGAGGAGTTTGCTAAAGTACAACACCTGTCAAAGGCTTCACTTTGCAAAAAAAATGCACAATAGATTCAAAATGGCTGACTTCCTGTTGGATTTAGGGTATGGCTCCAACGTTCTCCTGACCATAACGTTCTCCTGACCGTAACGTTCTTCTGACCGTAACGTCCTTCTGACCGTAACGTCCTTCTGACCGTAACGTCCTCCTGACCGTAACGTCCTTCTGACCGTAACGTCCTTCTGACCGTAACGTTCTTCTGACCGTAACGTTCTTCTGACCGTAACGTCCTCCTGACCGTAACGTTCTCCTGACCGTAACGTCCTCCTGACCGTAACGTTCTTCTGACCGTAACGTCCTCCTGACCGTAACGTCCTCCTGACCGTAACGTTCTTCTGACCGTAACGTCCTCCTGACCGTAACGTTCTCCTGACCGTAACGTCCTCCTGACCGTAACGTTCTTCTGACCGTAACGTCCTTCTGACCGTAACGTCCTTCTGACCGTAACGTTCTTCTGACCGTAACGTTCTTCTGACCGTAACGTCCTCCTGACCGTAACGTCCTTCTGACCGTAACGTCCTTCTGACCGTAACGTTCTTCTGACCGTAACGTTCTTCTGACCGTAACGTCCTCCTGACCGTAACGTTCTCCTGACCGTAACGTCCTTCTGACCGTAACGTCCTCCTGACCGTAACGTCCTTCTGACCGTAACGTCCTTCTGACCGTAACGTTCTTCTGACCGTAACGTCCTTCTGACCGTAACGTCCTTCTGACCGTAACGTCCTTCTGACCGTAACGTCCTTCTGACCGTAACGTCCTTCTGACCGTAACGTTCTTCTGACCGTAACGTCCTTCTGACCGTAACGTCCTCCTGACCGTAACGTTCTCCTGACCGTAACGTCCTTCTGACCGTAACGTCCTCCTGACCGTAACGTTCTTCTGACCGTAACGTCCTTCTGACCGTAACGTTCTCCTGACCGTAACGTTCTCCTGACCGTAACGTTCTTCTGACCGTAACGTTCTTCTGACCGTAACGTCCTCCTGACCGTAACGTTCTCCTGACCGTAACGTCCTTCTGACCGTAACGTTCTCCTGACCGTAACGTTCTTCTGACCGTAACGTCCTTCTGACCGTAACGTCCTCCTGACCGTAACGTCCTTCTGACCGTAACGTCCTCCTGACCGTAACGTCCTTCTGACCGTAACGTCCTCCTGACCGTAACGTCCTTCTGACCGTAACGTTCTTCTGACCGTAACGTCCTCCTGACCGTAACGTCCTCCTGACCGTAACGTCCTCCTGACCGTAACGTTCTTCTGACCGTAACGTTCTTCTGACCGTAACGTCCTTCTGACCGTAACGTCCTCCTGACCGTAACGTCCTTCTGACCGTAACGTCCTCCTGACCGTAACGTCCTTCTGACCGTAACGTTCTTCTGACCGTAACGTCCTTCTGACCGTAACGTCCTCCTGACCGTAACGTCCTCCTGACCGTAACGTCCTTCTGACCGTAACGTTCTTCTGACCGTAACGTCCTCCTGACCGTAACGTCCTCCTGACCGTAACGTTCTTCTGACCGTAACGTCCTTCTGACCGTAACGTTCTTCTGACCGTAACGTCCTCCTGACCGTAACGTCCTCCTGACCGTAACGTTCTTCTGACCGTAACGTCCTTCTGACCGTAACGTCCTTCTGACCGTAACGTTCTTCTGACCGTAACGTTCTTCTGACCGTAACGTCCTCCTGACCGTAACGTCCTCCTGACCGTAACGTTCTTCTGACCGTAACGTTCTTCTGACCGTAACGTCCTTCTGACCGTAACGTCCTCCTGACCGTAACGTCCTCCTGACCGTAACGTTCTTCTGACCGTAACGTTCTTCTGACCGTAACGTCCTTCTGACCGTAACGTCCTCCTGACCGTAACGTCCTTCTGACCGTAACGTCCTTCTGACCGTAACGTCCTCCTGACCGTAACGTTCTTCTGACCGTAACGTCCTTCTGACCGTAACGTTCTTCTGACCGTAACGTCCTTCTGACCGTAACGTCCTTCTGACCGTAACGTTCTTCTGACCGTAACGTCCTTCTGACCGTAACGTCCTCCTGACCGTAACGTCCTTCTGACCGTAACGTCCTCCTGACCGTAACGTCCTTCTGACCGTAACGTTCTTCTGACCGTAACGTCCTTCTGACCGTAACGTCCTCCTGACCGTAACGTTCTTCTGACCGTAACGTCCTCCTGACCGTAACGTCCTCCTGACCGTAACGTTCTTCTGACCGTAACGTCCTCCTGACCGTAACGTCCTCCTGACCGTAACGTTCTTCTGACCGTAACGTTCTTCTGACCGTAACGTTCTTCTGACCGTAACGTCCTTCTGACCGTAACGTCCTCCTGACCGTAACGTCCTTCTGACCGTAACGTCCTCCTGACCGTAACGTCCTTCTGACCGTAACGTTCTTCTGACCGTAACGTCCTTCTGACCGTAACGTCCTCCTGACCGTAACGTCCTCCTGACCGTAACGTCCTCCTGACCGTAACGTTCTCCTGACCGTAACGTCCTCCTGACCGTAACGTCCTCCTGACCGTAACGTTCTTCTGACCGTAACGTCCTTCTGACCGTAACGTCCTTCTGACCGTAACGTCCTTCTGACCGTAACGTTCTTCTGACCGTAACGTCCTTCTGACCGTAACGTTCTTCTGACCGTAACGTCCTTCTGACCGTAACGTCCTTCTGACCGTAACGTTCTCCTGACCGTAACGTTCTTCTGACCGTAACGTCCTTCTGACCGTAACGTCCTTCTGACCGTAACGTCCTTCTGACCGTAACGTCCTTCTGACCGTAACGTTCTCCTGACCGTAACGTTCTTCTGACCGTAACGTTCTTCTGACCGTAACGTCCTTCTGACCGTAACGTCCTCCTGACCGTAACGTCCTCCTGACCGTAACGTCCTTCTGACCGTAACGTTCTCCTGACCGTAACGTCCTCCTGACCGTAACGTCCTCCTGACCGTAACGTCCTCCTGACCGTAACGTTCTCCTGACCGTAACGTTCTCCTGACCGTAACGTTCTTCTGACCGTAACGTCCTCCTGACCGTAACGTCCTCCTGACCGTAACGTTCTCCTGACCGTAACGTCCTCCTGACCGTAACGTTCTCCTGACCGTAACGTCCTCCTGACCGTAACGTCCTCCTGACCGTAACGTCCTCCTGACCGTAACGTTCTCCTGACCGTAACGTTCTCCTGACCGTAACGTTCTTCTGACCGTAACGTCCTTCTGACCGTAACGTTCTTCTGACCGTAACGTCCTTCTGACCGTAACGTTCTTCTGACCGTAACGTCCTCCTGACCGTAACGTCCTTCTGACCGTAACGTCCTCCTGACCGTAACGTCCTTCTGACCGTAACGTTCTTCTGACCGTAACGTCCTTCTGACCGTAACGTCCTCCTGACCGTAACGTTCTTCTGACCGTAACGTCCTTCTGACCGTAACGTTCTTCTGACCGTAACGTCCTTCTGACCGTAACGTTCTTCTGACCGTAACGTTCTTCTGACCGTAACGTTCTCCTGACCGTAACGTCCTCCTGACCGTAACGTCCTCCTGACCGTAACGTTCTTCTGACCGTAACGTCCTTCTGACCGTAACGTCCTCCTGACCGTAACGTTCTCCTGACCGTAACGTCCTCCTGACCGTAACGTTCTTCTGACCGTAACGTTCTTCTGACCGTAACGTCCTCCTGACCGTAACGTCCTCCTGACCGTAACGTTCTCCTGACCGTAACGTCCTCCTGACCGTAACGTCCTCCTGACCGTAACGTTCTCCTGACCGTAACGTCCTCCTGACCGTAACGTTCTTCTGACCGTAACGTTCTTCTGACCGTAACGTTCTTCTGACCGTAACGTTCTTCTGACCGTAACGTTCTCCTGACCGTAACGTCCTCCTGACCGTAACGTCCTCCTGACCGTAACGTTCTTCTGACCGTAACGTCCTCCTGACCGTAACGTCCTCCTGACCGTAACGTTCTCCTGACCGTAACGTTCTCCTGACCGTAACGTCCTCCTGACCGTAACGTTCTTCTGACCGTAACGTTCTTCTGACCGTAACGTCCTTCTGACCGTAACGTTCTTCTGACCGTAACGCTCTTCTGACCGTAACGTTCTTCTGACCGTAACGTTCTTCTGACCGTAACGTCCTTCTGACCGTAACGTTCTTCTGACCGTAACGTTCTTCTGACCGTAACGTCCTCCTGACCGTAACGTCCTCCTGACCGTAACGTTCTTCTGACCGTAACGTTCTTCTGACCGTAACGTCCTTCTGACCGTAACGTCCTCCTGACCGTAACGTTCTTCTGACCGTAACGTCCTTCTGACCGTAACGTCCTCCTGACCGTAACGTCCTCCTGACCGTAACGTTCTCCTGACCGTAACGTCCTTCTGACCGTAACGTTCTTCTGACCGTAACGTCCTTCTGACCGTAACGTCCTTCTGACCGTAACGTTCTTCTGACCGTAACGTCCTTCTGACCGTAACGTCCTTCTGACCGTAACGTCCTCCTGACCGTAACGTTCTTCTGACCGTAACGTCCTCCTGACCGTAACGTCCTCCTGACCGTAACGTTCTTCTGACCGTAACGTCCTCCTGACCGTAACGTTCTTCTGACCGTAACGTCCTTCTGACCGTAACGTTCTTCTGACCGTAACGTCCTCCTGACCGTAACGTCCTTCTGACCGTAACGTCCTTCTAACCGTAACGTCCTTCTGACCGTAACGTCCTTCTGACCGTAACGTCCTTCTGACCGTAATGTTCTTGTTTGTTTCAGGAACAGCAGAAGTTGAAGCTTCCTAAGAGAGACGGTCAGGAGTCTGTGCGGAGTGTCCAGCTCAGAGACACAAACACTGCTCAGGTAGTCACTGTGTGTGTGTGTGTGTGTGTGTGTGTGTGTGTGTGTGTGTGTGTTTACCTTTACCTTTGTGTGTGTGGCTCCTCCCTCACCTGGTTACCATGGTTATTCACAGAAGCTGCAGGCGGCCATATCAGATGCTCAGGTGGCGCAGCAGCAGCACCGCATGGCGAGGCAGAAGTCACAGCGCTTCCTGAAACTGCCCAACAAGCCCTGAGTCCACATCCAGGATGTTTATCTGGGATCTCAGTAAAAGCAGATGGTTTCTGTAAATGTGGGACTTTTCCTTCAAGAAATATAAACACAGTAAACATATAAACCCGTAATCATTTATTATTCAGATATATCCGATATGATCAATAAATCTGGTCATTAATCAGAGAAAGTTGCTTCCTAAAACTACAGATCTTTGCTCTTGATCATCACATTCACACTCTGTTTTCATTCTCATCCAGCTGATCTGTGTCCGTGGTTACGGTCTTGTTTGTATCCATGGTTACAGAGTAGACTGTTTCCATGGTTACAGCCAAAGTAGCTAACAGCAAAATGTGAACAAGCAGATTAAAAACATGGATTCATTCATCATCAGTAACTCTTCATCAGCTGTTCTAGAGAGATCTTAATATCAGATGGATTTTTATTTAGACAAACAGCTTTTATTTACCCAGTTTAGAGCTGCTTTACTTCTTGGAGCTGCTACTTTTTGAGGTTGGGGATCAAATTCAGATCATGTTTTATTAATTTAGGTGCACAAACAGCTGCTCAGGTGAATCCGTCCAATCAGCTGAGGAGCTGACTGAGCAGCGCACTGCAACAAACACCTGCTCAGGTGAATCCGTCCAATCAGCTGAGGAGCTGACTGAGCAGCGCACTACAGGGTTGTGGGTTTGATTCCCTTTGGAGCTCTTCTCGCACACCTCTGTAGTCTTTGTGACAAGTACGTTGGTGAAGTAGCCATGTATCGAAAGGAGGAAAGGACCCACACACACTGTCTTCTGCTCAATAAAGATACTTTAATATACACAATGACCATATATACCTGAAGAAGCTCTTAATTTTTGAAACCAAAGAAACCATGTGTTCCCTGTTATTCTGTCAGATGTTGTTTCTGACTTCCTGTTGCCTTCACAGCCTTCACAAAAAAATCAACAAATAACTGCATTCTATTAGAACATCTGAATATCTTTGAATACATGTAAATATGATGGTATGTATATCTGCCCTGCTGGTTGCCTGCAGGCTGATATGTATTTCTGCCCTGCTGGTTGCCTGCAGGCTGATATGTATTTTTGCCCTGCTGGTTGCCTGCAGGCTGATATGTAATTTTGCCCTGCTGGTTGCCTGCAGGCTGCACAGTCATATGTTGGAAGATGAAGCCATAAAAAGAATTTACTTCCCTGAAAATGTCAAACATCGTATTTGTGATGAAGTTTGATTGCTTTGCACTAAGAGAGTATTTACAGTAATCAGTGATAGAAATAAACACATGACGATCTGAAAACAACAAACTCATAAACAAGAGAATAAAATCCGACAGGAAAAGGAATTATTGTGCTGTTCTGAGATATCTGAGAGGAAAGTTTCAGATTTCTGATTCAGTTTGATTCAACAGGTTTGACTGTTTCATCACCTGCAGATCTTCATGTGTTTACAAAGTGAAGAATGAAGTTTGAGCTGGATGTTTACATGATCTGCTGCATGTAATGAAGAAATATCTGTCACTTTTATTTTTGTCTTTGTTGCTTTTCTTTGTGGCAGCAGCTGAACCTTGAAGGAAAAATATTTAGAAAACGCTGGAAAACAATAATTTTCTATAAAGTCCAGATTTATTGATGTCTGCTGTACTGTTGTTTTTTGAGAGTGAAACCTCAGTGCCATTTTCAAGCTGAATGTTAGAAAACGAAAAATAAATAAAAAGTTTTATCTGAGTGATTCACTAATATTTAAAGTGCTGTTGTGGTGTAAAACAGTGAACTGATGTGTGGGATGATCAGGGTGATGTCGGGGCCTCCTGTGCTGTAAAATTACGACCTTCTGTCTCTTCGCTCTTTATAAGTTGTTTGAAACGTTGAAACTGGCGGCTGCAGAGCGAGCGGCGTTGAGGCGGTTACTACTCGTTACTACGTCACACCAGAAAGTCCAATCAGATCAGCAGGAAGCTTCATCATGAGCCCGCCGCCGCCGCCGCCGCCACCGCCGCCGCCGCCCCCCAACACTATGCTGAGTGTTTACATAACTTTTTAATTTTATTTTTATTTTACCTTTATTTTACCAGGAAGGACATTAAGAACAGTTTCTTATATACAGTGACCACCTGCAAGTGGCAGAAGACACTTGAAAAAGGGAAGGAAGGTGGCGGACAACAACAACAACAACAACAACAACAACAACAACAACAACAACAACAACAACAACAACAAGAAAAGAAGAACAACTAATCAAACAGAAGTAAACAATTACAAGTAAAACATATACAAGTATTAATCAAATAGAAGTAAAACATTTACAAATATCATTAAAAATATCTATAAGTAGGCCCTTAAAAGCAGAGACTGAGATAAACTGATCCAGTTTTAGCATTTATTGTAACAAATTCCAATCATTAGCAGCAGCAGACTGGAATGACAACAGGCCAGAGGATGTGTTACTCTGATGTAACAGGAAGTCTGTGTATAGTACTTGGCCACAAATATTGTCTGCAATAACTGATTTAAATAGGTGAGTATTCAAGAAGAGTTTTATGAATAAGCGTGAACCAGTGTATGTTAAGACCAGTATGCAGAGAGGGCCATTCAAGCATTCCTAGTAAACTGAATAGCAAAATGATAAATTATGTCAAGCTTTTGAAGTAAAGTTAAAGATGTCTGTTAATCGTGCCGCAATGATTGGAGCTGCTATTTTTTAAAAAGAATGGAGTGAACCCATCTGAGCCAGCAGGCTTTTAGGGTCCAAAGAGAACAATTCTTTCAAAACCTCTCCCTGTGAGAGGCTGAGTTTAAACAAGTTGCAGGTAGCAAGAGGCTACATGAGAGGTTTTAGTTGGATTAGTGTGCAAGCGGTTCTGCCCAAACTTAATGAAATGATGATTTAAAAGATTGTAGTCGCAGTTTGCATCACAGCCGGATGACGAGCGAAGCGGCACACTGGAAGTGTTGCTGGTTGCTCAGCAGATAAAAAGTCTTTCCAGCCTTCCAGAGGACGGACGTTTACATCAGGAACTAACCCTAACCCTTTCTGGAGATGATCTTCTCTCCGTTATCAGCGACTGGTTGTTTGTCTGCTGAACGACACTCAGCTGCAGGATTTTCTACTGTTTCATCTTCAGTCTGTGATGAAGTTTTAAAACATGGTTTCTTTCTGTTCCTCAGCTAAAGGAACATAATATATCTGAGCTAAAGCTAAGCTAACGTTTGAAAAACAGACTTCGACTTTGTGAGGAAACTTGGACTCGATCTCACCGTCCTGAAACTTCCTGTTGAGTCTCAGCTGAGCAGCAGCAGCTTCATAGACGCTATATACTGTCTGCAGACATTACTGCAGGTAAACATGCTGCTGCTTTCATTAGGGCCTGTTCTGATTGGCTGGGGGTGAAGGTGGGGGCCACACCTCCAGCCAATCAGAGCAGGAGCTCATTAATAATGCAGATTTGATGTAAATATCTTCAGAAACAGTCTGCTGGAGGACAGAGAGGAATCTGGCTGGAAGGAAAAATGGATTTAGAGAAATATAAACAACTTTTGGTGAATTAAATGTCAGATATGTTTAAAATAGACTCAGTGTTTATAATAATGAGTCAAAAGGGCAGAATACACATCTTCAACATGTGAAAGCAGCAGCAGAGAGTCTTAGCTGTGTGTGTTTCGGTCTGTGGGGTCTCTGCAGGTCGTCGTCATGGCAACAACAGAAACCAGTAGAAGATGGTTTCCAGATGTTTCTGCTGTTTTCTGAAACTGAAACAAACGCTCAGCTGTTTCCTGATTGGTGGGGTTTCAGGTAGATGTGTGATCTGATTGGATATTTTAAATATCAGTTAGTGTGTGAGCAGTGAGGACTGACCTGGAGGAGCCGCCCCAGAGCATCATGGGTAAATTTCCTGCAGTAACCTGAGCTTGAGCCAACGGAAACATCTGGAAGAGATTCATCAGCCTGCTGAACAGAGAGAGGCTGACTCTACTGTTTCTACTGACTCTACTGTGACTCTTCCGTCACCAGAGTCTGTAGACAAAGAAAAAAACTGTTAAAATACAGAAAAACATCTGAACATAAAAGCACACAGCAGAACAAAATACAAGCTATTATTATTGTTATTATTATGGTATATATTTTTATTTATACTCTGTATAGTCTATATATATATATCCTTATTTATTTTCTTATTTAATCTGTATATATTTCTATATATATATATATAATATATAGTTTTTTGTACATAATGTTTGTAACTGATTTTCGTTGTTTCAGCACAAAACAAACTGAATGTGACAGTAAAGTTTTCACAAGTTACGTTCACATCGGATGATTGTGCAGCATCATCACAGGTCAGGCTGGCTGGTTGCCATGGTGACAGTCAGTCGGTCCCCTCCTGCTGACCTTTGATATTGAACTCTGAGGATGTTTTTCAGTCCTCTCAGATTAAACTCTCATCCTGTCTCCACAGAAACACGCTCCCTGATTTATGGTTTCCATGACGATAGTTTGAGGACTTCCTATTCAGACATCCATTCTTCAGTGTGACAGCTTGTTTGTGCAGATGGAGAAAAAATTATTAAAGCTCATATCCAACCCTGTGGCAGAGCCCCCCCCACCTCCCCATCTGTCATTATGCAGGTGAACTCACACCTGGAGCTGCTGGACTGTGATTATCAGAGCAACATGTTAGAAAACTTTTTATTAAACTTAAAGAAAATGGTAAAATGGTTCGTATTGTGGTTGTATGTGGAAGGGGGGGGGGGGGGCAAACATCCTCTGAGGAGACGAGATTTCGACATGATGAGATAAAAGATTTATTTCAGTCACAGAGGTCAGAGACACAAAGATCACAACACATCACCAAAATACACCTTACACTGTGTCCTCAGACCACCTCACTGACCTCAAACTGCTGCTCCAGGAAGCTCTAGGAAAGGGTCAGTGAACGCGTCACTGTCTGTAAACACACTGAGGCCTCACAGGGTCAGTGAACGCCTTACTGTAGGGTTACCCGACCCAACAGCAAGGCACCTAAAGGCGTTCACTGACCCTGCGAGGCCTCAGTGTGTTTACAGACAGTGATGCGTTCACTGACCCTGCGAGGCCTCAGTGTGTTTACAGACAGTGATGCGTTCACTGACCCTGCGAGGCCTCAGTGTGTTTACAGACAGTGATGCGTTCACTGACCCTGCGAGGCCTCAGTGTGTTTACAGACAGTGATGCGTTCACTGACCCTGCGAGGCCTCAGTGTGTTTACAGACAGTGATGCGTTCACTGACCCTGCGAGGCCTCAGTGTGTTTACAGAGACCTTCCTGTTTACTTAAACCTTCATTTAACTGAAACATCTGCAGGACTTTGAAGTCGATGATGTCAGCTCACTTCTTCTTCTGCTGTCAGGTTACAGTCTGACAGCTGGACTGAGACTATAACTGTATGTTGATGTTATTGTTTTGCTGATGCCCCCCCGCCACTCTGACCTTCTCTACAGCTACTCCTGTTAGTCATGTGCTGTTGTCTCAGCGGACTGTAGCAGCTTTTATTGCTGAGCAGCAGTGAGTCACAGCTTTAGTCTCTGCTGGAGTTTTGACTCATAAAACAGAAACATCCTGAAACATCAGAAACAGACCTGGAAATCATTTTCTGCTCATTTTCTGCTGATGGAGGAGGCTGATGATTAGCCTGCAAATGCACCGATATCATCAACTGACTCACTGGATAACAGCAGTTTATCTTTATGTTACTACATATACTGTATATACCATGAACAATATACTCATCCATCCATTTTCCGCTGCTTATCTGGGACCAGGTTGTGTTGGCATCAGACTTAGTGAGGAAACCCGGACATCCTTCTCCCCAGCAATGCTCTCCAGATCCTCCTGGGGAATCCCAAGGTGTTCCCATGCCAGGAGAGATATGTGGTCCCTCCAGTGTGCACTGAGTCCAGAGGGGGTCCAGGAGGATCCTAACCAGCAGCAGCAGCAGCTCCACTCCGAGCTCCCCGCGGATGTCCGAGCTCCTCACCTGATCTCTAAGGCTGAGCCCAGACTCTCTCCAGAGGAAACTCATTTCAGCTGCTTGTATCCATGACCTCATTCTTTCAGTCACTGCCCGAAGCTCGTGACCATAGGTGAGGGTTGGAATGTAGACTGATACTTGGACTCCTTGATACTTCACTTGGGGCAGCAACTCACTCCCAACCCAGAAAGAGCAGTCCACTGTTTTCTGGCAGAGCACTGTAAAGGGATGTAACAGGGGCAAGCCCCTTTACTGAAATACTACAGTTTGTATCTTGGGTAGAGCACCTCAGTAAGAGAGAGATCAGACAACACCACGACAGGATTAATTGTTATAACAATTTATTTCTAGAATTCTCTAACAAGGGACCATAATTAAATGCCTTGTCTATACACAGTGAACAATACTTAAAATAACCAGACTGAACAACAACATGCACTAAAACTCACTAAATTCAGCTCAGTCTTAAACAACAGAGTTCACCTCACAGGTCTAATGATGAAACAGCAGCATAATTACTAAATGTCCCTTAATAATTAGATTAATCTGAGAAATAAATAACTACTAAAACAGAATAAAACAGTAGTCTAACCCAAAAGACAGCAGAAGCTAGGCTGGTTTTAAATGATCACAGTATAAAAACAATGGTACATTAAAATGTGTGCACTCAATTAAATGGAAAAACATCCCAGAGCCTTTAGGTTGAGAGACTCAATGCAGGAGGATTCTCTCTCTGCTACTCGATATCCCATAATTCACAGAATCACAAGCACAATAGCGCCCCACAACTGAACCAGAATTTTTGCCCGGTTTGTAATACCAAACAGGAGAAAGTCATGTAGCCTCCGCCTCAGTCGGTCTGGAACTGCTGACTGAAACACTGGCAGTCAGCTGATTATCCCAGTTCACCACAGCTGTGGTGTTTACATCCCACAGCTCGCCAGCAGGAGGCAGAAGGAGAGAGAGTGCAGGTGATTAGTACAAGCAGGTACTAAACATTATTCCACTGTACCCCTTACAGCACAATGGCCTCAGATTTGGAGGTGCTGACTCTCATCCCTGCCGCTTCACATTCAGCTCCAAACTGTCCCAGTTCCTGCTGGAGGCCACGGTGTGTTGAAGCCAACAGAACCACATCATCTGCAAAAAGCAGAGAAGCAATCCTGGGGTTCCCAAACCAGACACTTTCCTTCCCCTAGCTGCACCTTGAAATTCTGTCCTTGAATATCACAAACAGAATTGGTGACAAGGGACAACCCCGGCAGAGCCCAACACCCACTGAGAACAAGTCTGACTTACTGCAGAGAATGCAGACACGGCTCTCACTGTGGTTATATAAGGACTGAATGGTTTGCAGCAACGGACCCGGTACTCCATACTCCCGCAGCACCGCCCACAAGGTGCCCAGAGGGACACGGTCGTAAACCTTCTCCAAGTCCACAAAGCACATGTAGACTGGATATACAAACTCCCATAACTCCTCAAGTATCCTTGCAAGGTTGAAGAGCTGGTCCACTGTTCCACGGCCAGGATGGATCCTTATTGTTCCTCCTGAATCTGAGGTTCAACAATCAGCCTGAGCCTCCCCTCCAGCACCCTGGCATAAGCTTTTCCTGGGAGGCTGAGTAGTGTGATCCCTCGCTAGTTGAAGCACACCCTCTGGTACCATTTTTTAAAAATGGGAACCACCACCCCAGTCCACCAGGCCACAGGTACTGTCCCCAATTTCCATGTGACACTGAAGAGGCGTACCAGCCATGACAGCCCAACAATGTCCAGAGCCTTCAGCATCTCAGGGCGAATCTCATCCACACCTGGCACTTTGCCACTGAGGAGCTTTTTGACTACCTCAGAGACCTCTGCCAGGGGTATAAGTGAGGCTTTCCCCGAGTCGTCCAACTCTGACTCCTCCTTAGAGGGCATGTTGGTTGGGTTTAGGAGATCCTCAAAGTGTTCCTTCCATCGCCTGACAATGTCAGTTCACCTCTGCTGAAAACAGCATGGGCTTAGCCCTGCTTCCCCTTCCTGAGTTGCCTGATGGTTTGCCAGAACTTCTTTTAGACCAACAGAAAGTCCTTCTCCATGGCCTCCATGAACTCCTCCCACACCCAGGTTTTTGCTTCAGCATCCACCTGAGCTGCTGTCCTTTTGGTACTTTGGTATCCATCTGCTGCTTCAGGAGACCCCCTGGGCCAGCCAGACCTGAAAGGCCTTCTTCAGCTTGACGGCCTCCTTCACCACTGATGTCCAGTTCTCAGGTTGCCGTCCCAACAGGCACGAATGACCCTCCGACCACAACTTTGAGCAGCCATTTGGGTCTCCCAGGTCTGTCCAGCAGCCTCCCCCGCCACCTGATCCAACTCACCACCAGGTGGAGATCAGCTGACAGTTCTGCTCCTCTCTTTACCCAAGTGTCCAAGACATGCAGCCGCAGATCTGATGACACTAACTACAAAGTCCATCATAGATCTTTGGCCTAAGGTGTTCTGGTACCAGGTACACTTATGAATAACCTTATGTTTGAATATGGTGTTTGTTATGGCCAATCCATGTCTAGCACAGAAATCCAGTAACAGACACGTGCTTCCATTAGAGCAGTTACCCACCCAAAACCACATAGAAACTGTGTCTGTCCCCAAAACCACATAGAGACTGTGTCTGTCCCCAAAACCACATAGAGACTGTGTCTGTCCCCAAAACCACATAGAGACTGCGTCTGTCCCCCGACCACTTAAATCTATTGAATCTAAAATAAACAGAAGAGTCATTCATAAAAATCTAATGAAAATTAAAACCACTCCTGCAATAATACAACAAAATTAATTAATTAATTAAATGTGGACTCTTGAACATTAGATCTCTGTCATCTAAAGCCGTATTAGTAAACGATTTAATCTCAGATCATCATATTGATTGATTGTCTTACTGAAACCTGGCTGCTATTTGTTATAGTGAACCGTCCTCCTGGCCCGTACTTTGAACTCTCAGAGTTTTTTTTAATCAAACTTAGTCCTTAGTACAGATAAAGTAATTATAGTAGGTGATTTTAATATTCATGTGGACGTTGATAATGACAGTCTCAGCACTGCATTTATCTCATTATTAGACTCAACTGGCTTCTCTCAGTGTGTAAATAATCCCACTCACCGTCTTAACCACACCCTCCACCTTGTTCTGACTTACAGCATTGAAATTGAACATTTAATAATTTTTCCACAAAATCCTATTTTATCAGATCATTACTTAATAACTTTTGAATTCCTATTACTGGATTACACACCATTAGACAAAAATGTCCTCACTAGCAAGTTTTTGCTGACATGCAAGACATTGATAAGCGGGAGAAAGAGGAAGATGACAGAGACCTGATCTTCACCAAAGTGACAAACATCCTCAATGATCCTGGAGAGGAGGATTATCACTTACCACAACACCAGAGATGTGCCAGTCACATACTGAACCTCATGGCAACCAAAGATACAGAAGAGGCTGCCAAAATTTCAGGGCCATTCAAAAAAAACATCCAGATCCACCCTGAGGAAATGTCAAGCCCTCTGGAACAAACACAGCTGCAGCAGGCAGGCCTCAGACATCATCCAGGAAATACTTGGAAGCCAGCTGGTCATTACAAATGCAATTCACTGGAACTCCACCTACGACTAAAGAGAATCACCACTGCAAGAGAAGGAAACCTGGATGATATATGTGGGAGGCTTGAGGTACCTTGCTTCAAACAAGCAGAGAAGACATTCATCAGTGAATATGTCATGGTAAATACTATAAGTGTACAATATACTCTCCACACAACAGATCCAGTGATTAGAATTAGCAGTGTATTGTAGAGGATACTTGGATCATGGAGGCTATATTTAAATGTTCAGATTCAATCATATCACATCTTGATAAAAATTGTACCACTTTGTGTTTCGGGTGGTTGCTCCATTTTCAAAAGCCCTCGATATCCTCCAATCTGACAAGATGGCCAACTATGGAGTGTTGCTGCCCACTTTACCCACCAGAAGATCAAGAGAGTCCAAGCTCCAGTATTGCTATTGGTTGACATTATATCATGATTATTGCTTAAATTAATATTTTACACTTAACCATTTTTAGAAGTTTCTGTAAGATACTCATAAATATAAAAATATATAAGAGTTCAGAGTACGGACCAGGAGGACGGTTCACTGTAACACATAGAACTGGCTGTAAAGTTTTCCAGGTTGGCTGAGAGACTAAGAACAAGACTTTCTAATGAGTTATAATGAAGTTCAGGTCTAGAGTTGATAATTAGGCTGCGACTCCTCCTCCTCGGCCAGTGTCTGGAGGAATGTGAGTATTAATATGACTGGGAGGACTGGATTCATTTAGACTGACATGTTCTTCATGACACAGCCAGGTTTCAGTAAGACAATCAATCAATATGATGATCTGAGATTAAATCGTTTACTAATACGGCTTCAGATGACAGAGATCTAATGTTCAAGAGTCCACATTTAATTAATTAATTAATTTTGTTGTACTATTGCAGGAGTGGTTTTAATTTTCATTAGATTTTTATGAATGACTCTTCTGTTTATTTTAGATTCAATAGATTTAAGTGGTTTTGGGGACAGACACAGTCTCTATGTGGTTTTGGGGGACAGACACGGTCTCTATGTGGTTTTGGGGACAGAAACAGTCTCTATGTGGTTTTGGGGACAGACGCGGTCTCTATGTGGTTTTGGGGACAGACGCGGTCTCTATGTGGTTTTGGGGACTGACACAGTCTCTATGTGGTTTTGGGGACAGACACAGTCTCTGTGTGGTTTTGGGGACAGACGTGGTCTCTATGTGGTTTTGGGGACAGACAGTCTCTATGTGGTTTTGGGGACAGACAGTCTCTATGTGGTTTTGGGGACAGACGCGGTCTCTATGTGGTTTTGGGGACAGACGTGGTCTCTATGTGGTTTTGGGGACAGACGTGGTCTCTTTGTGGTTTTGGGGACAGACAGTCTCTATGTGGTTTTGGGGACAGACGTGGTCTCTATGTGGTTTTGGGGACAGACGTGGTCTCTATGTGGTTTTGGGGACAGACACGGTCTCTATGTGGTTGTAGGGACAGACATGGTCTCTATGTGGTTTTGGGGACAGACGTGGTCTCTATGTGGTTTTGGGGACAGACACAGTCTCTATGTGGTTTTGGGGACAGACACAGTCTCTGTGGTTTTGGGGACAGACGTGGTCTCTATGTGGTTTTGGGGACAGACGTGGTCTCTATGTGGTTTTGGGGACAGACACAGTCTCTATGTGGTTTTGGGGACAGACACAGTCTCTATGTGGTTTTGGGGACAGACACAGTCTCTATGTGGTTTTGGGGACAGACAGTCTCTATGTGGTTTTGGGGACAGACGTGGTCTCTATGTGGTTTTGGGGACAGACGTGGTCTCTATGTGGTTTTGGGGACAGACGTGGTCTCTATGTGGTTTTGGGGACAGACAGTCTCTATGTGGTTTTGGGGACAGACGTGGTCTCTATGTGGTTTTGGGGACAGACGTGGTCTCTATGTGGTTTTGGGGACAGACGTGGTCTCTATGTGGTTTTGGGGACAGACAGTCTCTATGTGGTTTTGGGGACAGACGTGGTCTCTATGTGGTTTTGGGGACAGACGTGGTCTCTATGTGGTTTTGGGTGGGTAACTGCTCTAATGGAGGTGCAGAGAAGCGTGTAGGACTGCAGCTCTGCCTCCTGGTCTCAGTTCTGGGTCGTCATGGTTTTGGTTTTCTAGGTAGAAAGAATCAAACAGATAAATAACAAAAACATAAATATTTACAAGTGTTTTCAAAAACAGCTGATTGAAACTTGACACCTGAGTTACTTTGATAACTGATGAAGAGCTGAGGACACCTGGACAGTCCTCTCTGTGACTGGTGACCTTTGACCCCACTGATGGAAGTCATCACAAACACATCAACAGGAAGAGACCCTCAGGACTTCTTCTATGGTTTTATGACGGCACTCAAGAAACAGACTGAAGGAAACTTTATTGATCCCTGCAGGAGAGTCAATAATAAACTTTATTGATCCCTGCAGGAGAGTCAATAATAAACTTTATTGATCCCTGCAGGAGGGTCATTAATAAACTTTATTGATCCCTGCAGGAGAGTTTGGCTGCTGCACAGACAACAGAGTCTCTGTTAACACACATGAACACGTTCAGACAACAGGAAGCTGATCTGAAAACAGAAACGCCATCAATAATTACAATCAGTTCAATAATGATCAGATCAATAATAAACATTATTTTTAAAGTGAGTCTGTACTGCCTGTCTGCCGGGACTGATAACCACCTTAACGACGGCGGCCGGGTGACCGCCCGGTTTACATGTCACACCTGAGTGGAGCTGCAAACATCCTGCAGGTCCTGCTGATCAGTAGTTGCTCTGAAACAGATTTAATTGGCTGGAGGAATCTGGGAAGAAAACTCATTGGCCAGATGTGATGATGTCAGAGTTATGACATCGTTGCACCGTGGAAAGAGGAAGTGATAAGACAGAACAAAAAGCTTCACTGAGCGATCAAATAAAAACAGGAAGATACATAAAAGTTTATAAATCAGCATTTCCAGCTGTGGAGATATGTGGTTTCCAGCGGTGGAGATATGTGGTTTCCAGCTGTGGAGATATGTGGTTTCCAGCTGTGGAGATATGTGGTTTCCAGCTGTGGAGATATGTGGTTTCCAGCTGTGGAGATATGTGGTTTCCAGCTGTGGAGATATGTGGTTTCCAGCTGTGGAGATACGTGGTTTCCAGCGGTGGAGATATGTGGTTTCCAGGTCTTTGGTGGTGGAGATATGTGGTTTCCAGCTGTGGAGATACGTGGTTTCCAGCGGTGGAGATATGTGGTTTCCAGGTCTTTGGCGGTGGAGATACGTGGTTTCCAACTGTGGAGATACGTGGTTTCCAGCTGTGGAGATATGTGGTTTCCAGCGGTGGAGATATGTGGTTTCCAGCAGTGGAGATATGTGGTTTCCAGCGGTGGAGATATGTGGTTTCCAGCGGTGGAGATATGTGGTTTCCAGCAGTGGAGATATGTGGTTTCCAGCTGTGGAGATATGTGGTTTCCAGCTGTGGAGATATGTGGTTTCCAGCTGTGGAGATATGTGGTTTCCAGCTGTGGAGATACGTGGTTTCCAGCAGTGGAGATATGTGGTTTCCAGCTGTGGAGATATGTGGTTTCCAGCGGTGGAGATATGTGGTTTCCAGCTGTGGAGATATGTGGTTTCCAGCTGTGGAGATATGTGGTTTCCAGCGGTGGAGATATGTGGTTTCCAGCAGTGGAGATATGTGGTTTCCAGCTGTGGAGATATGTGGTTTCCAGCGGTGGAGATATGTGGTTTCCAGCTGTGGAGATACGTGGTTTCCAGCTGTGGAGATATGTGGTTTCCAGCGGTGGAGATATGTGGTTTCCAGCTGTGGAGATATGTGGTTTCCAGCTGTGGAGATATGTGGTTTCCAGCGGTGGAGATATGTGGTTTCCAGCTGTGGAGATACGTGGTTTCCAGCTGTGGAGATATGTGGTTTCCAGCTGTGGAGATATGTGGTTTCCAGCGGTGGAGATATGTGGTTTCCAGCAGTGGAGATATGTGGTTTCCAGCGGTGGAGATATGTGGTTTCCAGCGGTGGAGATACGTGGTTTCCAGAGGTGGAGATATGTGGTTTCCAGCTGTGGAGATATGTGGTTTCCAGCTGTGGAGATATGTGGTTTCCAGCGGTGGAGATATGTGGTTTCCAGCAGTGGAGATATGTGGTTTCCAGCGGTGGAGATATGTGGTTTCCAGCGGTGGAGATACGTGGTTTCCAGCTGTGGAGATATGTGGTTTCCAGGTCTTTGGCGGTGGAGATATGTGGTTTCCAGCGGTGGAGATACGTGGTTTCCAGCAGTGGAGATATGTGGTTTCCAGCTGTGGAGATATGTGGTTTCCAGCGGTGGAGATATGTGGTTTCCAGCGGTGGAGATACGTGGTTTCCAGCAGTGGAGATATGTGGTTTCCAGCGGTGGAGATATGTGGTTTCCAGCTGTGGAGATACGTGGTTTCCAGCTGTGGAGATATGTGGTTTCCAGGTCTTTGGCGGTGGAGATATGTGGTTTCCAGCGGTGGAGATACGTGGTTTCCAGCAGTGGAGATATGTGGTTTCCAGCTGTGGAGATATGTGGTTTCCAGCGGTGGAGATATGTGGTTTCCAGCTGTGGAGATATGTGGTTTCCAGGTCTTTGGCAGTGGAGATATGTGGTTTCCAGCTGTGGAGATATGTGGTTTCCAGCGGTGGAGATATGTGGTTTCCAGCGGTGGAGATACGTGGTTTCCAGCAGTGGAGATATGTGGTTTCCAGGTCTTTGGCGGTGGAGATATGTGGTTTCCAGCGGTGGAAATACGTGGTTTCCAGCTGTGGAGATATGTGGTTTCCAGGTCTTTGGCGGTGGAGATATGTGGTTTCCAGCGGTGGAAATACGTGGTTTCCAGCTGTGGAGATATGTGGTTTCCAGCTGTGGAGATATGTGGTTTCCAGGTCTTTGGCGGTGGAGATATGTGGTTTCCAGCGGTGGAAATACGTGGTTTCCAGCTGTGGAGATACGTGGTTTCCAGCTGTGGAGATATGTGGTTTCCAGCTGTGGAGATATGTGGTTTCCAGGTCTTTGGCGGTGGAGATATGTGGTTTCCAGCTGTGGAGATACGTGGTTTCCAGCTGTGGAGATATGTGGTTTCCAGGTCTTTGGCGGTGGAGATATGTGGTTTCCAGCGGTGGAAATACGTGGTTTCCAGCAGTGGAGATATGTGGTTTCCAGCTGTGGAGATATGTGGTTTCCAGCTGTGGAGATATGTGGTTTCCAGCTGTGGAGATACGTGGTTTCCAGCTGTGGAGATACGTGGTTTCCAGCGGTGGAGATATGTGGTTTCCAGCTGTGGAGATATGTGGTTTCCAGCTGTGGAGATATGTGGTTTCCAGCTGTGGAGATACGTGGTTTCCAGCGGTGGAGATATGTGGTTTCCAGCTGTGGAGATATGTGGTTTCCAGTTGTGGAGATATGTGGTTTCCAGCTGTGGAGATATGTGGTTTCCAGGTCTTTGGCGGTGGAGATATGTGGTTTCCAGCGGTGGAGATACGTGGTTTCCAGCTGTGGAGATATGTGGTTTCCAGCTGTGGAGATATGTGGTTTCCAGGTCTTTGGCGGTGGAGATATGTGGTTTCCAGCGGTGGAAATACGTGGTTTCCAGCTGTGGAGATATGTGGTTTCCAGCTGTGGAGATATGTGGTTTCCAGCAGTGGAGATATGTGGTTTCCGGCTGTGG
This sequence comes from Thunnus thynnus, assembly GCF_963924715.1. Taxonomy (NCBI): domain Eukaryota; kingdom Metazoa; phylum Chordata; class Actinopteri; order Scombriformes; family Scombridae; genus Thunnus; species Thunnus thynnus. The sequence continues at coordinate 169,393 of NC_089517.1, forward strand.
AGATATGTGGTTTCCAGGTCTTTGGCGGTGGAGATACGAGGTGGTCTGCTGACGTGTCTCACCTGAGGCTGCGGCTCTGGAATGTGAATCTGTGTTAAAAACAAAAAACCTCGTAAAGAGAAAACAGTGAAAACAGTGGTTAGTGATGGAACCTGGGTGGTCTTCACCCAGGGAGGGGGGGTCTCCTGCTCCTCCAGGGAGGGGAGGTCTACTCCTCCAGCAGGGAGGGGGGGTCTCCTGCTCCTCCAGGGAGGGGGGGTCTACTCCTCTACTCCTCCACCACGAAGGGGGGGTCTACTCCTCCAGCAGGGAGGGGGGGTCTACTCCTCTACTCCTACACCACGGAGGGGGGTCTCCTGCTCCTCCAGGGAGGGGGGGTCTACTCCTCTACTCCTACACCACGGAGGGGGGTCTCCTGCTCCTCCAGGGAGGGGGGGGTCTCCTGCTCCTCTATAGAACGTACTACAGTGTATCTACAGGAGCGAGTGTTTCAGTGGGCTTTGTTTCTGGCAGCAGGTCTCGTGTTGTGGTTGAACAGAGGTGTATCTCGGTGGTTCTGATCCGTGTGAATACGTGTTAGTGGTTGAACAGTGATGTATCTCGGTGGTTCTGGTCCGTGTGAACACGTGTTAGTGGTTGAACAGAGGTGTATCTCGGTGGTTCTGGTCCGTGTGAACACGTGTTAGTGTTTGAACAGTGATGTATCTCGTTGTATCTCAGTGGTTCTGATCCGTGTGAACACGTGTTAGTGTTTGAACAGTGATGTATCTCGTTGTATCTCGGTGGTTCTGGTCCGTGTGAACACGTGTTAGTGGTTGAACAGTGATGTATCTCGGTGGTTCTGATCCGTGTGAACACGTGTTAGTGGTTGAACAGTGATGTATCTCGGTGGTTCTGATCCGTGTGAACACGTGTTAGTGTTTGAACAGAGGTGTATCTCGGTGTATCTCGGTGGTTCTGGTCCGTGTGAACACGTGTTAGTGGTTGAACAGTGATGTATCTCGGTGTATCTCGGTGGTTCTGGTCCGTGTGAACACGTGTTAGTGGTTGAACAGTGATGTATCTCGGTGGTTCTGATCCGTGTGAACACGTGTTAGTGGTTGAACAGTGATGTATCTCGGTGTATCTCGGTGGTTCTGGTCCGTGTGAACACGTGTTAGTGGTTGAACAGTGATGTATCTCGGTGGTTCTGGTCCGTGTGAACACGTGTTAGTGGTTGAACAGTGATGTATCTCGGTGGTTCTGATCCGTGTGAACACGTGTTAGTGGTTGAACAGTGATGTATCTCGGTGGTTCTGATCCGTGTGAACACGTGTTAGTGGTTGAACAGTGATGTATCTTGGTGGTTCTGGTCCGTGTGAACACGTGTTAGTGGTTGAACAGAGGTGTATCTCGGTGGTTCTGGTCCGTGTGAACACGTGTTAGTGGTTGAACAGAGGTGTATCTCGGTGGTTCTGGTCCGTGTGAACACGTGTTAGTGGTTGAACAGAGGTGTATCTCGGTGGTTCTGGTCCGTGTGAATACGTGTTAGTGGTTGAACAGTGATGTATCTCGGTGGTTCTGATCCGTGTGAACACGTGTTAGTGGTTGAACAGTGATGTATCTCGGTGGTTCTGATCCGTGTGAACACGTGTTAGTGTAAACTGGTGAGTTTGGAAGTGAGGACGTAAACATGTCAAAGGTTTTGTTGCTTGTTTGTGTTTGAGTGAGAAACGTATTGAGGACATTTGAAGGCTGCAGTCACTGAACGCTTTCTGTGTGAAAACTATGCAAATGTGTCACAGTTTGATCCTGAACTGTTGCTGTTGAAGAGTTTGAACATGTGGACTCAGTATTGATCCCTGCAGGGAACCGATCAGAAACATCTGTAACTGTTGAGACAGTCGAACACAGTTTCAACCTCATGTCGACTATAAATATTAAACATATATAAACGATTTACGTCAGAACGAGTTCATGTCGTCACTGCTCAGTGACTCTTATCACCAGAGACAGACCGAAGCTTCTGCTTACTGTCAGTGTGTGTGTGTGTGTGTGTGTGTGTGTGTGTGTGTGTGTGTGTTGGGTCACACTCAGAGGTCATATTGACCAGGTTATTTAGGGAACAGCTGATATGACTTCCTTTAACAGCAGGAAGTGTGTTCAGATTATTTCTTGTGTGAGTGTGTGTGTGTGTGTGTGTGTGTGTGTGTGTGTGTATGTGTGTGTGTGTGTGTGTGTGTGTGTGTGTATGTGTATGTGTGTGTATGTGTGTGTGTGTGTGTGTGTATGTGTGTATGTGTGTGTGTTAACCCTTTACTGTGAGCTCAGACAGAATAAAGCCATTAAAACATTAAAACATTAAAACATTTATATACAGTTCAGCATTTTCTGCATTAAAGGGTTTTCAGGGAGTTTTTCCTCGTGTGAATCGATGCTCTGATGATGTCGTGTTGCTGTGAAACAGCCAAACTTGTGATCTGTGATACTGGAATATACAAATAAAACTGACTTGACTGAGTATCAGTCAAAAGTTTGGACAGCTGGTCATTCAAAGGTTTTTCTTTATTTTTATGATTTTCTACACTGTTGAACAAAACTGAAGGAAAAAAGCAGCCAACAGCTGCTCAGCATATGTGAGACTGTTGGAAAAGCGTCCAGGTGACGAGCTCATGAAGCTGCATCGGATATCAGCAACAACCAGACGCTGGAGACTCAGGAATCTAAAACATGGAACATATTTGGTTTGTTTAACACTTTTCTGTTTACTACATGACTCTATATGTGTTATTTCACAGTTCTGTTGTCCTCAGTTTTGTAGAAAAGAGTTAAAATAAAGATAAACCCTTAAATGAGGAGCAGAGTCAGAAGGTTTGACTGACGCTGTAGATGAAAGTCTGATGTTTGGTTCAGATGCTTCTGAGCTGCTTCTGGATCTTTGCATCATGTGACAACTGAAACAGTTAAAAGGCTCCTTACTGTAAGTTAAACACATGTGTGAGGACGTCCCACTCTGAGTAAAATACCAACTTTATTCTTTATTCTGACATATTTATTCAAATCAGTGATTCTGCCTTTAAATGTCTGTCAGAGTGGGACCTCTTGCAGGTTTCAGTCTTTGGTTTTTGTCTCCTGGGGGGCAGAGTGACCCTCAGTGACCCTCAGTGACCCTCAGTGACCCCCGGTGACCCCCCCCCCCACTAGATTTATGGATGCTGCACTAACAAACACCTGAGGGCACCTGAACCACAGGAATCAAACTCACCTGTAAATTGCTGCTAAAGTTTGTTTAATTTATCACTTAAAACAACTGAAATTAATTAAAACTGTTAATTAGATTCATTCAGTAAGATAAAAATATTCATACTGTAACACTCATATGAAGTTTAAGTCAGCAGACGGGCTGGGCTTGGTTTGGACCAGGATCAGCTGTGGAGGTGAAGCTGCGGAGCTGCACGTGTCTGGTTTCTCCTCCGGGAGGGGCGGGGACAGTGGAGGGGGGCGGTGATGAAGAGGAGGAGCAGCTGGACTCTGTCGCAACGTTTTCTTCTTCTCTTTGTTTCAGAGCTGAAAAGTTCTCATGAGAAACTGAGGAGAGAACCAGATTAAACCCGGATTAAAGGCGGGATAAATCCGGATTAAACCCGGGACTCACAGGACTCTCCTCTCGGCTCCAGGTCCGGGTTTTGGGGTTTTGGGGTTTGGGGGTTTTGGACCAGAGTCCGGATTATGGGTCGGGGTCTGTAGGACGGTTTTGGCGTTTTGTGGGAACTTTGGTCTCCATGGAGACGAGAGTTTTTCCCGCCAGCTGATCAGTATCGATACCCTGTATTGATCCTGCATTGATCGGCAGGATGGCCGCGCTCCCGCTGCTGCTGCTCGCGCTCTGGACCTGTGGAGACGCCAAAAGCGCGTTCCCGCTGCGACCCTCCTACAGCCTGTACGCCGGCGGGCACACGCACTCGCACGGAGCCCGCGCGGCCAGCAGACACAGGTAAGATGACACGTGCACGGAAAGCTCCGCTGTTCTTCTTCTGTGGTTGTTTAGATGTCAGAAAACAAATAGTGATGGTGATGATGATGATGATGATGGTGAAGACGGTGAACTGTGTGTGAAACAACTTGTTCCTCGTTTGTAGAAACAACATCAGCGAACTCACAAGTGTGTTTGTCGAGTTTCCTGCTGCAGGACTGTGTACTTTCTGTAGTACTACGCAGTATTGTTTGTTGTATTGTGTGCAGCGATGGAAGAAGTACTGAGATACTTTACTGCTGCAAAAGTGCCAGTACAGCAAAGTAAAAATACTCCATTACAAGTAAAAGTCCTGCATGAAAAATACTCCTACAGTTAAAGTACATAAGTATTATGAGCTTGATGTAGTTAAAGTATTGCAGTAAAAGTACATAAGTATTATGAGCTTGATGTAGTTAAAGTATTGCAGTAAAAGTACATAAGTATTATGAGCTTGATGTAGTTAAAGTATTGCAGTAAAAGTACATAAGTATTATGAGCTTGATGTAGTTAAAGTATTGCAGTAAAAGTACATAAGTATTATGAGCTTGATGTAGTTAAAGTATTGCAGTAAAAGTACATAAGTATTATGAGCTTGATGTAGTTAAAGTATTGCAGTAAAAGTACATAAGTATTATGAGCTTGATGTAGTTAAAGTATTGCAGTAAAAGTAGTGGTTTGGTCCCTCTGACTGATATATTATTATATATGACATCATTAGATTATTAATAGTGAAGCATCAGTGTTAGAGCAGCATGTTACTGTTGTAGCTGCTGGAGGTGGAGCTAGTTTACACTACTTTATATACAGTTAGCTAGTTTAGTCCAGTGGTTCCCAACCTAGGGGTCGGGCCCCTCCAAAGGGTCAGCAGATAAATCTGAGGGGTGGTGAGATGATTAATGGGAGAGGAAAGAAGAAAAAACAAAGTTCTGATACACAAATCTGTTTTCAGTTTTTGGACTTTTTCTCTAATCTTTGATTTTTGCTGAAATATTGGATCATTTGAACATTTATTGAAATGAAAGCATGTGAGAAGTTTAGAGGGAAAAATCACTATTTGGTGGAGCTGTTAACAACTCATAGACATGTGAAATGTGACCCCGACTACACACTGCTTTTTGTAAGACGTCAAAAGACAAAAAGGTTGGAAACCACTGGTTTCATCTTTAACAATGTGTTGTATTTTAAAAGCTTGTTATATTATCCATTGTGTCAAATCTTCATCTGAAAAGTAACTAAAGCTGTTAAATAAATGTAGTGGAGTAGAAAGTACAATATTTCCCTCTGAAATGTAGAAAGTAGCATCACATGGAAATACTCAAGTAAAGTACAAGTACCTCAACGTTGTACTTCAGTACTTGAGTAAATGTACTGAGTTACTTTCCACCACTGTGTGTATTGTGTGTTGTGTAGCCTTGGCTCACTGCAGTAGTGATGCAGGTAAAATCCTGTCAGCTGTTGGAGTGAATGTGAACACCTGAACTTTAGTTGTACATGTCGGACTCTGATGATCTTAAAGAAAACTTCCGGTTTATTTGAACCTGATGTTTTTCTGGTAAATGTGGCCGTTGTATCTGTGTGTCATGCTAATTCTGATCTCTCTGGTGTTCCTGTGGTCGGCGTACAGTAACATTACCTCAGAGAAACCGCTGGTGTTCTTGCTCTCACTGCTCTCCTCTCCTAACGAATGAAGAGGAAAACTTTTTGTGCATAGTTGGACCAGTTGCTGCCAGACTCCACAGTCCACGGATGAGAGTCATCAGCTGTGTAACTACTACAAATGGATTTACAGACTTTATCAACACTGTCGTCCTGGACACTGTTTCACCTCCACAGAATCAGCTGGAATCGGAAGCGGTCAAAGCAGATGGCCGCCCACCAAGAGCCGGGTTCTGCTTGAGGTTTCTACCCGTTAAAGGGGAGTTTTTCCTTCCCGCTGTCACCAAGTGCTGCTCATGGGGGAATTGTTTGGTCTCTGTAAATGAAAGAGTTCGATCTTGACCTGCTCTATGTGAAAAGTGCCCTGAGATGACTTTTGTTGTGATTTGGCGCTATATAAATAAAACTTTATTGATTGAATCGGCTGGACCAAATGTTCAGCTCCTCACAGTAAGAAAGATGTGATTACAACACGTAACTGTGAGGAATTACAGTACGTATCAATCATCCAGCAGTAGTCCATGAAAACAACTTGGAAACTTGGCATGAAGCATTTTATTTTCCATCCATCCATTTTCCCCTGCTTATCCCAGTCACTGTGGCATCAGACTAAGGAAACCCAGACATCCGTGTCCCTGCCAACGCCCTCCAGCTCTCAGTCTTCCCCGGGGTCTCCTACCTGTTGGACGTGCCTGGAACACCTCCAGACTACCTGGACGTACTGATCCCAGGCATCGAAAACTGGTTCTAGGGATCTGGAACGTCTCCTCCCTTGTGGGGAAGGAGTCGGAGCTACGACCTTCTTGGAGTCTCTGGGTGGGGCCTTGGAGGGGGCGTGGCCTGGCAATCCATAGTTCTGATGGTGGACTTCAACGCCCATGTGGGTAATGACGGAGAAACCTGGTGGGGGGTGACTGGGAGGAACAGCCTGCCTGATCTGAACCCAAGTGGTGCATTGTTACTGGACTTCTGTGCTAGACATGGATTGGCCATAACAAACACCATATTCAAACACAAGGTTCTTCATAAGTGTACCTGGTACCAGAACACCTTAGGCCAAAGATCTATGATGGACTTTGTAGTTAGTGTCATCAGATCTGCGGCTGCATGTCTTGGACACTTGGGTAAAGAGAGGAGCAGAACTGTCAACTGATCTCCATCTAGTGGTGAATTGGATCAGGTGGCGGGGGAGGCTGCTGGACAGACCTGGGAGACCCAAACGAATAGTGAGGGTGGACTGGGAATGTCTGGCGGAAGCCCCTGTCCGTGAAGTCTTCAACTCCTACCTCTGGAGGAATTTCTCCTGCATCCCGTGGGAAGTTGGACACATGGACTCCGAGTGGGCCATGTCCAGGACCTCAGTTGAGGAGGCGGCTGCTCAGAGTTGTGGTTGGAAGGTCATTGGTGCCTGTTGGGACGGCAACCTGGGAACTGGACATCAGTGGTGAAGGAGGCCGTCAAGCTTAAGAAGGAGGCCTTTTGGATCTGGCTGGCCCAGGGGTCTCCTGAAGCAGCTGATGGATACCAAAGAGCCAAAAGGACAGCAGCTCGGGTGGATGCTGAAGCAAGTGGACTGGTGGTCCGGGGTGGTGGTTCCCATTTTTAAAAAAGGGGACTGGAGGGCTGGAGGGTGTGCCTCAACTATCGAGGGATCACACTAATCAGCCTCTCAGGAAAAGCTTATGCCAGGGTGCTGGAGAGGAGGCTTAGGCTTGGATTCAGGAGGAACAATGTGGATCCGTCCTGGCCGTGGAACAGTTGACCAGCTCTTCACTGTTGCGGGGATAATTGAGGGGTCATGGGAGTTTGCACATCCAGTCTACATGTGCTTTGTGGACTTGGAGAAGGCTTACGACCATGTCCCTTGGGGCAAAGCTCTCAGTTCACCAGTCGGTCTACGTTCCATCCATCACCTATGCTCATGAGCTTTGGGTAGTGACTAAAAGAATGAGATCATGGATACAAGGCCAGAGTCTGGGCCTTAGAGACAGAGTGAGTTCGGACATCCTGGGGGTGCTGAGAGTAGAGCCACTGCTCCTTTGCATCAAAAGAAGCCAGCTGAGGTGATTTGAACACCTGGTTAGGATTCTTCCTGGACACCCCCCACTGGAGGTGTTCCGGCCACGTCTAACTGGTAGGAGACTCCAGGGAATTTTATTTTATTATTATTAATTATCTTTTATTTTATCTACTAAGTTATTACTTCTCTAGTAGGAACAGACCCTGAGCTATCCAGCCTCAGATGTAGTTCCCTATCTAGTTAGCCATAATGCTGCTACAAGCGGCTAGTTTCTGTGTTTACTTCTGTTTAGACCCAGAAAGAAACTTTTGAAATGATTCATGTAAAAATCATGTTTATTTGGAGAGATGTAGCAGTCTCAGCAACTCGCCCTGATGATTGTTGTTTTGTTTGATAAACGTCTTTTTGTGAATCTGTAACGGAGTTAGCATGACACAGAGACACAATGGCTGCATTTATGGGACATTCATCAGTTTCTTTATTTCCCCGCCCACCGTAGCGAGTGAGGGGAATCTGCCTGTCTCGAAACTGGACACCCACAGGCCGACTGGGAGCCGATCAATCAATACAAATACAGTTAATAAGGTCAGAACATATATACAGCAGTCATATAAACAGCTTTCTTAAAGGCAACAGATGAGAAAAAACTGACTCGGAGTGTAAAAATATGCAGCGGATTGATACATTTAATAAAACTGAAGTGAATCTGATGAATGTCAAAAACACTTTCTGTGTCTGCTGTTATATTTGATGCAGAAACATGTTTTATGCAAACTGCAGCTCATGATCGAGTTAAATCTCTAAAACAACATGTGAAAAATCATTTTATTTAAAACAAAGAGGAATAAAATAATCCCTGATTCTTAAACTCAACTAAAACACAATTATTCACATGATGTTAAATATGTATGTGTGTGTAACCAGCCTCCCTTTGGCAGTGAAGCGTCTTTGATGTCATCAGCAGCAAAATGAACTGTATAAACGCCCGAATGACTCATTTCCTGTAGAGAGGCTGACATCACTGTGTGTGTGTGTGTGTGTGTGTGTGTGTGTGTGTGTGTGTGTCTGGTTTTTGCTATGGACTCTGGTTCATAGTGAACTTACTGTTTGTTTTTTCTGCAGTTTGAAGATTAAAATGAGTTTAAAAGGCATTCAAACAACATTAGTAAAAAAAAATAGATGTTTTTTTGTACATTATCATTTGCTGAGTTGGCTGCTGAAGCACAATATCATGGCTGGAAAACAAGTGTGCTGTGTGGAGGTGGGGTGCAGAGGTTTTGTGGCAACATCTACCACCAGATTGCTCAGAGACATTGGAATCAGAGGCCAGAGGCTGCATGTAGCTATCAAGGTTGCATCGGAGGCGGCAGAGAGAAGCAGCCAGTGGCTTTGGATGAAGAAGCAAGACCCCTGCTGGGCTCTGAAATAGCAAGCCAGGACGACACAGAGGGGGTGTTTTTGGGACGCCAGGATTTACCGTTGAGTCCTCCAGAGGCGTTGTGGGCTCATCAACGAAACGTCAAGGAAGGAGGGTGCCCACTTGAAAACTCCTCTGTGTCAACCTTCCATTATCAATGACTTCATTGTTGTGTTCACCATCAGCAAGAAGACTCTTGTTAGTGCTTACACAAAGGATCTTGACAACACATCCTGTGTTTTCCTGTGAGAAAACAGAAAATCCTGCCCTCTGATCAGCTGTCAGCTGTCTGATGTGTGTTCAGCTGAAACACTGTACAGATCAGTGTATATTAACCTGCAGTGTCCACAGCAAGCGTTGCATTGCAGCTCGGTTTCGGCTCATCATGGCTGCAGGAGACAATCTGCTGCCGTTGTAGTTGGAGTGTGTGTGCTGATAAAGTCGATAGTTTATGATAATCATCAACCTGATAAAACAAATAAAACCCATCAGCTGTGAGGTGACATCACCTCTCTTGTTATTAGACATTAGACACCAAATTAGGCAACAAAGGGTTATCATATTCAAGTACAACCACATGCATCTAAAGGAGCTGCAAAACCGAGCCAAGAGCCGAACGAGCGGAGAGTGAACCTAGTGAGCCGAGAGTGAGCTGAGTGAGCCGAGAGTGAGCAGAGAGTGACCTGAAAGTGAGCTGAGAGTGAGTTGAGAGAGCCGAGAGAGACTTAAGAGTGACCTGAAAGTGAGCTGAGTGAGCGGAGAGTCAATCAATCAATCAATCAATTTTTATTTATATAGCGCCATATCACAACAGAAGTCATCTCAAGGCACTTTTCACATAGAGCAGGTCAAGACCGAACTCTTTAATTTACAGAGACCCAACAATTCCCCCATGAGCAGCACTTGGCGACAGCGGTAAGGAAAAACTCCCCTTTAACGGGTAGAAACCTCAAGCAGACCCCGGCTCTTGGTGGGCAGCCATCTGCTTTGACCGGTTGGGTTGAGAGAGAGAAAGAGGGAAAGGGGGGGGGGGGACAGAAGAAAAACAATCATAACAATAACAATAAGTATAAGTATCAATAGCAGCAACAGCCAGGGAAGGATGCCATCAGGACTGTGAAGGACCGCGAAGGTTCGGCCCGGGAGTCAGGTTTTCCTGTGAGATGAGAAAGCACAAAAAACTCCGGGGAAGAAGCAAAGTTAGTGACATGCATTGATGTTACATGAATGCATACAGATGGAGAGGAGGAGGAGGAGAGAGGAGCTCAGTGCATCATGGGAAGTCCCCCAGCAGTCTAGGCCTATAGCAGCATAACTAAGGGCTGATCCAAGGCGAGCCTGGTCGGCCCTAACTATAAGCTTTATCAAAAAGGAAAGTTTTAAGCCTACTCTTAAACATAGAGAGGGTGTCTGCACCCCGGACTGAATCTGGTAGATGGTTCCATAGAAGAGGAGCCTGATAGCTGAAGGCTCTGCCTCCCATTCTACTTTTAAAGACTGCAGGAACCACCAGTAAGCCTGCATACTGGGAGCGCAGTGTTCTAGTGGGATAATACGGTATTATGAGCTCTTCAAGATATGATGGTGTCTGACCATTAAGGGCTTTGTAAGTTAGGAGAAGGATTTTAAATTCTATTCTAGATTTTACAGGAAGCCAATGCAGCGAAGCTAAAATGGGAGAAATGTGGTCTCTTTTTCTAGTTTTAGTCAGAACACGTGCAGCTGCATTCTGGACCAGCTGGAGAGTCTTTAGAGACTTGTTAGAGCAGCCTGATAATAAGGAATTGCAATAATCCAGCCTAGAAGTAACAAATGCGTGAACTAGTTTTTCTGCATCTTTTAGGGACAGGATGTGCCTGATTTTTGTGATATTAAGTAAGTGGAAAAAGGCAGTCCTTGAAATTTGATTTATGTGGGAGTTAAAGGACATATCCTAATCAAAGATAACTCCCAGATTCCTTACGGTGGTGCTGGAGGCCAGGGTAATGCCATCCAGAGTAGCTTTATCATTAGATAATGTGTTTCTAAGGTGTTTAGGGCCAAACACAATAACTTCAGTTTTATCTGAATTTAGTAGTAGAAAATTGCAGGTCATCCAGGTCTTTATGTCGTTAAGGCATGTTTGGAGTTTGTTTAACTGATTGGGTTCATCAGGCTTCATTGATAAATATAATTGGGTGTCATCTGCATAACAATGAAAATTTATGGAGTGTTTCCTAATAATATTACCTAAAGGAAGCATATATAAGGTGAATAGAATTGGTCCAAGTACAGAACCTTGTGGAACTCCGTGTCTAACTTTTGCCTTCATGGAGGATTCATCATTAACATGTACAAACTGAAATCGGTCTGATAAATAGGACTTAAACCAGCTTAATGCAGTTCCTTTAATGCCAATTTAATGTTCCAGTCTCTGCAAAAGGATTTGATGGTCGATTGTGTCGAATGCAGCACTAAGATCTAACAGGACAAGTATAGAGACAAATCCTTTGTCCGATGCAGTTAGGAGGTCATTAGTGACTTTCACCAGTGCTGTCTCTGTGCTATGATGCCTCTAAATCCTGGCTGAAAATCCTCAAATAAACTATTGTTATGTAGAAAGTCACATAACTGATTAGAGACTGCTTTCTCAAGGATCTTGGATAGAAATGGAAGGTTAGATATAGGTCTATAATTGGCTAAAACACCTGAATCAAGAGTAGGCTTCTTAAGAAGAGGTTTAATTACAGCTACTTTAAAGGACTGTGGTACATAGCCTGTTACTAAAGACAGATTGATCATATCTAGTAAAGAAGTGCTCACTAAGGGTAAGACTTCCTTAAGCAGCCTAGTTGGGATGGGGTCTAAGAGACAGGTTGATGGTTTAGCTGAACAAATCATTGAAGTTAGTTCAGACAAGTCTACTGGAGAAAAACAGTCCAAATATATGTCAGGATTTACAGCTGTTTCTAAGGTTCCTGTGTTTGGGGAGAGAACGGTGCCTGTTGAGGGCAGGAGGTGGTTAATTTTGTCTCTAATAGTTAGAATTTTATCATTAAAGAAGCTCATAAAGTCGTTACTACTGAGAGCTATAGGAATACATGGATCAGTAGAGTTATGACTCTTTGTCAGCCAAAGTGCTGAATTCAAAAGTTATTAAGTAATGATCTGATAAAATAGGATTTTGTGGAAAAACTATTAAATGTTCGATTTCGATGCCATAAGTCAGAACAAGGTCTAGGGTGTGGTTCAGACAGTGAGTGGGATTATTTACACACTGAGAGAAGCCAGTTGAGTCTAATAATGAGATAAATGCAGTACTGAGACTGTCACTATCAACGTCCACATGAATATTAAATCACCTACTATAATTACTTTATCTGTACTAAGGACTAAGTTTGATAAAAACTCTGAGAATTCAGATAAGAGTTCAGAGTACGGACCAGGAGGACGGTTCACTATAACACATAGAACTGGCTGTAAAGTTTTCCAGGTTGGCTGAGAGACTAAGAACAAGACTTTCTAATGAGTTATAATGAAGTTCAGGTCTAGAGTTGATAATTAGGCTGCGACTCCTCCTCCTCGGCCAGTGTCTGGAGGAATGTGAGTATTAATATGACTGGGAGGACTGGATTCATTTAGACTGACATGTTCTTCATGACACAGCCAGGTTTCAGTAAGACAATCAATCAATATGATGATCTGAGATTAAATCGTTTACTAATACGGCTTCAGATGACAGAGATCTAATGTTCAAGAGTCCACATTTAATTATCTTATTTTGTTGAACTGTTGCAGTAGTGGTTTTAATTTTTACTAGATTTTTATGAATGAATCCTCTTCTGTTTACTTTGGATTTAATTGATTTAAGTGGACCTGAGAGTGAGCTGAGTGAACCGAGAGTGAGCTGAGAGTGAGCTGAGAGTGACCTGAGAGAGCCGAGAGTGAGCTGAGAGTGACCTGAGAGTGACCTGAGAGTGACCTGAGAGTGACCTGATAGTGAGCTGAGAGTGACCTGATAGTGACCTGAGAGTGACCTGAGAGTGAGCGGAGAGTGAGCTGAGAGTGAGCTGAGTGACCTGAGAGTGACCTGATAGTGAGCGGAGAGTGACCTGAGAGTGACCTGAGAGTGAGCCGAGAGTGAGCCGAGAGTGACCTGAGAGTGAGCTGAGAGTGAGCTGAGAGTGAGCTGAGTGAGCCAAAAGTGAGATGAGAGTGAGCGGAGAGTGACCTGAGAGTGAGCTGAGTGACCTGAGAGTGAGCCGAGAGTGACCTGAGAGTCAGCTGAGAGTGACCTGAGAGTGAGCCGAGAGTGACCTGAGAGTCAGCTGAGAGTGACCTGAGAGTGAGCCGAGAGTGACCTGAGAGTCAGCTGAGAGTGACCTGATAGTGAGCCGAGAGTGACCTGAGAGTCAGCTGAGAGTGACCTGAGAGTGACCTGAGAGTGACCTGAGGGTGACCTGAGAGTGACCTGAGAGTCAGCTGAGAGTGACCTGAGAGTGAGCTGAGAGTCAGCTGAGAGTGACCTGAGAGTCAGCTGAGAGTGAGCTGAGAGTGAGCTGAGTGACCTGAGAGTGACCTGAGAGTGACCTGAGAGTCAGCTGAGAGTGACCTGAGAGTGACCTGAGAGTGACCTGAGAGTGAGCTGAGTGACCTGAGAGTGACCTGAGAGTGAGCTGAGAGTGACCTGAGAGTGACCTGAGAGTCAGCTGAGAGTGACCTGAGAGTGACCTGAGAGTGAGCTGAGTGAGCTGAGAGTGACCTGAGAGTGACCTGAGAGTGAGCTGAGTGACCTGAGAGTGAGCTGAGAGTAAGCTGAGTGACCTGAGGGTGACCTGAGAGTGACCTGAGAGTGACCTTAGGGTGACCTGAGAGTGTGTCGAATGAGCTGAGTTCGCTGGATGACAGTTGCATTGAGTGAGAGAAGCTGGTGGAACGGAGGCTAGACAGGAAGTGATGTCAGCAGTTTGGCTCACTATTTTACATTCACATTGGTCTCTCCTGGAGCTGTTTCCAGAGTTTCAGGTCTCCAGGTTTCCCTTCATAGAACATTAAGCTAATTGAGTTTAAACTCTGCCAAGGTCAAAGGTCAGAGTTGGTTCTGACAGAGGATCAAGTTGAAGCTGCAGCTGCAGCTGCAGCTGACTGAAGATCAGTTGTGGTTTCTGTTCAGCTCACGTTGGTGTGAAAGTGTAGACTGTATTATTATTATTAACTAACATTAACAGACTGTAGTTATAATGTTTATTTTTATTAATATTAACAGACTGTAGTTATAATGTTTACTGTTATTAATATTAACAGACTGTAGTTATAATGTTTACTGTTATTAACATTAACAGACTGTAGTTATAATGTTTACTGTTATTAACATTAACAGACTGTAGTTATAATGAGCAGATACTCCAGAGAGAGTGTTTAACTGTTGGGGTTACAGGTAATGTGGGATTCTTATAGAGTCTCATCAGTAAAACAGTTTCCTGTATCTCAGGTTTCCTTTAATATTCTGTATATCAGCACCAAACAGTCTGAATGTGGATCAGTTCTCTGAGTAAACTGGGATCTGCAGTAAATATTTAGTTTGGGTTGGGTTTCTGTTTCTGATGTCACTCATGCCTTTAACGTTATATCATGTTTTTTTTTGTCCTCGGGGACGCAGAGTTACTCTGGTGTTTGTACCAACAGCAGGCCGACAGCGTCACTTCTTAAGGTGGAATTGTAGTTTCATTGTGTGGCGTCTTAGTGTAGGTTTGGATTAGATCTAGCTGTCCAGACTCCATTATTATCCAAATTACTAACATGTAGTCACATATTTTAGGTAGAGTGAATACAATCATCTATTTCATAATCATTGAAGTGAAACACTGCGTAGATCTAAGCGTGCAGAAAATTCTGTTTGCACTCGTTGATGCTTCCAGCAGCTTTATTATAACCACAGCCTGCTGCAGCGGTGTCATCCTGCAGTATTTCATCATCAGTAAAAGTTACTCGTGCAGTAATGCAGCAGCAGGACTTCATACTGTACTACTAAATATAATATTGTGATGTTTTACATTAGTTCAGACTGCACACCGTCCCTGGTTTCAATAAACCAAAGGGTAGCAGACTGCTGACAGTGGAAAGAACCACAATTTTAATGCCTTCAAATGCTATTTGGTGGCATTTACATAAAAATAATAATCGACCTTTCCTTTGTCTGTTTGGCCAGTAGATAACTCCTCATTTCACTCATCGATTCTTAATACAACATTCAGAATTTGGACAAATGATTGGAA
Organism: Thunnus thynnus; assembly: GCF_963924715.1. Classification (NCBI taxonomy): domain Eukaryota; kingdom Metazoa; phylum Chordata; class Actinopteri; order Scombriformes; family Scombridae; genus Thunnus; species Thunnus thynnus. Next base: position 184,734 of record NC_089517.1, read on the forward strand.
TAAAGAATCTTTATAGCAACAATATATTTCTCTCTTTCAACAGTTTCTCAATAAATGCGTCATTCCCAAGACACACAATCCTACAGCTGCAAAAACATCTGGTTGAAATGTATGAATGTGTGTGGAGCTCTCAGTAGACACTGATATTAATGTTAAATAAAGTTTAACATTGTTTTAAACAGCTGATGTTTACCATGTGACACACGCAGCAGGTTATTATGTTCAATTCCTGCTTCTTGTTCTGGATTCCAGAAGAAATAAATCAAC